>NW_024524378.1:7094529-7274750 GCF_017590135.1 Pyrgilauda ruficollis
CGCTCTGTTCTGCTATAGGGGCGGGGAAGGGGGGGGAGTGTGGATATAAAAGCCCGGAGGAAAATAACCAAAACAAAAAGAGGAAAAAAAATCACAAAAGCATTTCAAGAGGAAAATATGGCATTCAAATACAGCATGCCTAACAAAAGAAATACCATCCAGTGTAGTCATATACCAGCATTAAGTGATTCAAGAATGCCCTCCTGACTGTTACTGTCACACTGCTCTAACAATGGGCTGGCATGAGGGAAGAGGAGAATGTATTTCAGTTTTCTACTCCTTTTTAGTGGGCCACAAGTCTGTCTTCAGCTACAATACTGAAGTTCTTCCATGGTGTCTTGGTTTGTACAGACACCTGTAAATAGTATTTCTGTTGAGGCAAATAAACTATTTTAAAAAAACAACACCAGTAATTTTCTTATATTATATTGTTCAAAGCAACACTCTTGAACTCAAAAGACAGGAAAGCAATTAAATCTACTTTATTTTTGGTGTGAGGAAGGGGTGTTTGACAGCAGGTGGTTCAGGAGGTGCCTTGAAGTCCCCCAGCCTTTGGTGCCTCACATTTGAGCTGCTGCTTTTCCTCCAGCAGCAGAGGGAAAGGGGGCAGAGCTGTGGGTCTGCAGCTGCTCTTAGTTCACACCTCAGCCACCACCTCTCTAGGGACTTCTACAGAGTCTAAGAGGGAGGTCAGGGAAAGAGGATCATCTCAGAACTGTAGTCATCTCCAGAAAGGTGGGTCTCTTCCATGATACCACAGGTAAATCTGGAAAACAGGGGATCTAATCAGGACCCCTGTTCACCCAGGCTGTTTCTTTGACTCTGTCATGGACAATACTGATCTGCCCACCAAGTATCTCGTTTATTTCTCAAGCCTCAGCAACTTAGGGAGGCAGGTTTTACTTGGGAGCAGGCCAGGCCTGCACAAATTAGACACTATATTCTAAGTGTAGACATTTTTGTATTCTTCATCCCATCACCACAGACTCAGTAAAGTTGGGCTTATTATTCAAAAATTTCCCTAAGGTCTGAATTTATTGAGAATTTTCTTTCTATACTTAACTGCAATGCCTCTTTTCAACCTTGTTTATTACTGGATTTCTCAGTATGATCTTTGCATTCCAGTTACCCCAGCACAAGCTGTGACGACCCACAAAAAAGAATTCATTTTCCTACCTTAGCTTACATACCTGTTGGCGCTAGTTGGCATGGGATGGTAGCAGTACAAAATGTAATGGAGGTTTTACCATAAAAAATAAGTTGGGTCAATATAAATATATTTCTTTATAGAATAGAAGATATTATTAATTCATTACATACCCTGTATGCTGCTACAAATATTAGATAACTCTTATCTCTGAGAAAATTTTATTGAAAAATCTGTATATAAGTTTTTTACATAAGTTGCTAGTGGCATTTCTGTGGCTTCATCAAAAGAATGCATTAAGACTACAACATAATGTATTCCACCTCATTTTCAGCCGGAATATCTGAAGGGAGAAGACTGTGATTGTCTCAGTTCTTTTAATGGAATTAAAATCCATTGTTTCCAAATGGAAAAAAAATATCATCTTAATTTCCCTTGTGATCGTTATTTTATATAAGAGAAGTCATATTACTAGTATCACTGTTATTAAATGGGAAAAAAAATGCCGCTGTTCTATGGATGGTTTTCTACTCCGGAGAACAACAAAGAAGCAGAGTGGTTAGAGAAGAGTTTGAAACATATGTACATTTATTTCCATTCTTTGGGCTTAACTGAACCCTGGAATTAGGACGTATGGTTTTGTCCAACTGGGAGAGCTGTGCATCGTCACGAGCAGCTGACTTTGCTCATGTTACTTCGAAGGGGTTAACATCTGTGCTCTGAGATTCTCCAGTTCCATTAATTAAAAGGGGCTTTGTAAGCAAGTAGCTATTGGTTTAAAATGCCAGATTACCCTTGTAGTTGACAATGAGATAAGATAGTCATAGACCAGAGCTAGTTTTCATTTTCATTTCCTCATTTATTAGGTTTGAAACAGTAAGAGTGGGCTGCAGTGATTAGTACATACAGGAGAGCCACACTTAAAAGCTGTCAGGGTTTTTGTGTATCTGTTTAAGTTCCCCAGGCTAAGAAACAAGTCTATCCTTGCATGTTTACAATGCCTGCTAAGCATAACTGACAAGGATTTCCAGACCCAACTCTAAGGGCTGAGCTCTCGTCCAAGTCTTGGACAACTTACGTCAGATTTTTATAATCCGCTCTGTTCTGCTATAACAGCCATAAAAGGGTCCCCCTTGAGATAATCAAAATGCTGCTGCTAAACTTTTCTTTCCTACTGATGGCTATGTGCTACCTTTGGTGTAAGCCCTTCCCCTTTTTCATTGTATGCAGCACAAATTTCTTGGACTTATCTTCAAAGCCCATCACAATTTTGCCCCACCTTACCTTTCCTGCTAAGTCCCAAATAGAGGTTAACTCCCACCTTGCTTCACAACACTCTTCTTTGTGCTCTGTCCCACTCACAAGCCCTCACCAGCAAAGTTTCTCATCAAATGCACCTCCTGACACATAACCTTCCCCCTCCCAGGCCTGCAGCTCACAGCCCAATGAACAAAGCAGGGCTGAATTTTATTATACAGCCCTGGCTACTGGTTTCAGGGCTCCTCCAAAACTGAGCAACCATGTCCTAGATCCTGCTCTAGGATGCTGCTCAGGTGCTGCAGCTTTGCTGCTTCCAGCAGCAGACTTGCACTTGCTTGAAATGCTTGTGCAACTGCAGCCTCGCATTCAGTAGGTAACAGGATCTCCAGCACTGTGGCAATATCACGTCAGGTTTATAACAGTGCAGTGAGGTCTGGGGATTTAGAGACTAGTGTGCAGAAGAATTTATTCTCTTACTTTTCTATCTTTTAGGTCAGAGTGTAACCTCGGTTATCCAGGGAGATTTCCCAACATGTACATTTATTATTGTTTGGCATCAGGCTCGGCAGTCTGATCCTCAGTTGTCAGAGATCCCCCGTCAATGTAATTTTTTCCATTGCTGGGCAGTGCAGTTGACTGGCACACAACGTGCAGCTTGTAAAATACAAGCACATTGCTTCACACTGTGCATGTGCTCCTGAGCAAACTCCCAGCAAGATACCACATACAGTGTTTGCAGAAAATTGTTGACACTTCCCCTAAATGTTCTGGCTGCTAGTGTGGGCTTGCATATCTATCCACCTAATACTCAGGTTTGACAGCAATGTGAATTCAGCATGTCAGGGAAGGTGGTACTTAAAAATACTGGCACGAGCAAGGCAGGTGGAGTCTAGAAGCTTTTCCATTGCCAACAATAGCTGCCCTTTTTACACAGTCTCCACCTTTCTTTTTCCCTTTTTTTTTCCTTTTTATCCTTTTTTTATGTGTGTGTGTGTGGTGTGTGTGCATACACTGAAGATTTGGTTCATTGCAAATGCTTCCAGGAAAGTAATACTTCTGTCTACAATCCAATTGACTTGTATAAGGGTTGGCCATTGGTGTTTCGAACCTGATTACGGTTTTCATCAGATTCACATGAGTATCCAGGCAGCCACTTCAGTGGGCTATCCAAAGCCTCATTATGGAAATATATTTCTGGCTACATCCTTCAGTCAAAAAGAAGCAGGGTGCCAATGCTGGACGGAGATCCTCCACCCTAGCTTGCATTGTTCAAGATTAAAACTGAGATGAAATTTATAAGCACAAATTGCACTCATGTATTTTATGTAACTTTTCATTATATCCAAAATAATTACACTTTTGGGTTTCCTATGCATGTCATTCATACATAATCGACACCTTGGCTGGCCAAAGTAAGAACTACATCTGGCCCTAAAGCTATGTGAAAAATAGGTATTCTTTATTAACTTCTGTATATGAGTAAATAGAAGCCAAATGATATATTAATTCACTTCCTGATCACATTTGTTATGTATTCATGGGAAGGACACACGCAGGTTCAGTGATTTAGAAAAGGAAAAACTTACAATGCTGTCTACAGTTATTAATTCTCCCAAATCATGATTCATCTTGTCAGAGGACTTCATGAAGGCACCTGGCTTCACCATGGCTTTTCTTCTCTATTTTTGTTTGCTTCCTTTGTTTTTTTTTCCCTGTCAACAGGTATTTGCCCTGAATCTATTTGGATTATGAATGCCCAGTGAGCTAAAACCTGTAAATGGAAAGCTGATGCTACAAGATACCACCAAAATTAATCTCACCAAAAGCAAACATGACGCATGTCTAGTCCCAAAGTGAATAAAATTTAATTGTGCATTTTGATCACTGGCACAATTGATACACAGCCTTTCTGCCTCACAATTTTCCTACCAAACCCCAGAGATTCCCACTCTATTTGTAATGTTTTAAACACCAATACCCCTCAATTGCACAGATGATTACTCGTGTTCTCCCAGCATTCAAAGGGGACAGACGTGTACTTGGAGCTGTAGTCTCGCAAAAGTTACCTGAAGTCATGAAGTCATAAAGCTGCATCTTGCTGGCTACATTTGTCAAGCTGAACAGTTTGATGCATCTTGATTTCTGGGCTGGTATTCTCAATGGCATTTCTGCACTTCTAGATGCCTGCATAGCACCTGAAGGCTGGTTTTGTCTGTACTTGGAGTTCACAACTGAGCCTGTAAGTTCCACAGTGAGGCATCCTGCTTTGTGAGCTGCCCAGGAGAACATCCATGCTTTTAGGCTGGGACAGTGAGCCAGAAGGTAATCACCTGTATATGTACACACATGCATATGGTGTGTGAGGAAGATGCAAGTACCTAAACACTCCTAAAGCTGCCTTATTCTTTTGCTACTAAAATGAATCTGGTTTTGCATAGAAGATGAGACCTTTTAAACACTGGGTACTGCAGTGGCAGACAAATCATACCAAATAGCACAATACTTTCCATTATACACTAATCACCACATTTAAAATTGTTATCATCAGATTATGTGCATGCATGATTCACAGCCCACTCCCTGTCTCCAAAGAATCGTTTTTTAAGCAGGCTGCCACGCGCCTACTGCACCTGATTGTTTCATCGGCACATTCCAGCTAACAAAGGCAGACGAGCCAGGGCAGAGCCCAGGACACTGATACACTTGTTCTATCCCCACAGGTGTAGCAGCCTTCTGTTTTGAAAGCTTCTGGGTGTAGGCGTTAGGGCTGCATTCTTTCTTTAATTTGTACTCGCTTCTTTTGGAGTCAGATGGAATGGCAGCCAAGTGAGGAGTGCACAGAAGGAGCAAAAACCCATATTTGAAAAGCCCTGCTAGGACAGGACCGCTACGGCAGGTCCTGAGCCCTTGCTCTCAAACAGAGAAAACGCAGTGGGAGAAAGGGATGACACTGGGGTTTTCAACATTAAAAGCTCCTTCCTGTCCTCATGTATTTTTGCTCAATGTTTTTGGCAGAAAACATGTATTCTGTATAACATACAACAAAAGGCAGTTCCATGTGAATTCATATTTTATGCAAAATTACTGATACAAGCCACTATTTACACTGTAGTATACATGCACATTTCATATATTTTATGTGCAATTAGTAGAAGAAACTATTAATTATATGGTACCACTCTTATTGTCAAACAAGCAGAGGGGAGGCCACATTCTGCTCCCAGTTTACACCATCTGGGGCCAGAACAGACCATCATACCCCTCCAGTCTGACCCCTTGCACTCTCACACACTAATTTCCTCAGTTGTGCAGTTACAACTCACAAGTCCCACTATCAAAAAGCCAACAATTTTCTAGATTAAAGCTTGGGCAAGGTGTTGAATTGTCAGCATAAAAACTGAAGTCACTTATGTGGTTTGAAGACAGTTGTATCAGAGGTAACACATTACCTTCTGAAAGGAGGGGACAGGTCACTCAACACCTCACGCAGACATTGCCACATCTGCTGAGCTGGCCTGGCACACAAGATTTCTTATAATGAATCTAGTGACAAACACCTGTTCACCAGGATTTTTATGGAGCTTTATCAATTTCATGTAGATTAAGGTACTCTGTCTGCATTGCACTGGTGATCTTAGCCAACCAATTAAGAGATTAATTTAACTCACCAATGCTTACAAAACTTCTGTGGGCAAACTGGCATTTGTATGAAAATTTTGTATGGACAGGAACAATTTTCATGGTCCATAAAAGGAAGAGTAAGATATTTGTTAATCTGACATTCATAACTCCTGCTCATAACTCAGCGGTCTGTGTTTAAATCCCCACAGACAGAGCTAAGAAATTACCTTTTTCTTCATTTGAGAAAGTATACAGGAAGGTGGATTTCTTGAAGCTCCACCTGTTTTTAAAGCCAGCTTCAGATAAACTCAGAATCTGCAATTTTTGGAAAAAAAAAATAAAAAAAGCTCACAAATATATTATTTCTTTTTCCTTTTCTTTTTTTCCCTACAAACCCAGAGTTCTGTTATCTTATACTTATTTTGATAAGCTACCTTCAGCTTTTCTGTCTGCACATGCAAGGCAACAAATCCAGCCCCATTTCCAATGCAAGTTTAGACAACGTGGTTAAATTAACAGCTTGAACATTAGAAAAGAGATTAGGATAATTAATGCCAAGATGATAGAACTAGGAATGTTTTGTACTGTAGGTAGGGCCACTATTTGGGAGGCCAAAAGAGGAGTTTTACCACCAGCTTGCAACAGGTTCTAACAGTGGTACTTGAAAACTGGCATCACATTCTGCTGAAATGTTAGTCATATTTTCAAAAACGTGCTGCAATCTGGTCTTCCAAACTCAAGTGGAAGCACCTGAAATATGCCCTGTTTTCCCCATTTTAACAAGAAGATTCATTATATGGCCATATTTTTCTAGAAATTTAAACATTTCTTTGGATTACTTTGTGTGCTTGAGTTCAGAGTCGGCCAAAGAAATACAGGTTTGATGCCTTAAAGAACAGAATAGCTGCTATCTATCTAAAGCCCAGAAATTAATTCAGGGTGGGTTTTTTTGAATTAAGAAACATTTTATTTCCTTGCTCCAGGGCCTGTTCAATGCCCTCCCTTAAGACACTGAGATCATGAAATAATTAAGAGCATATTTCTTGACCTGGAATCATTATTTTCTGTCAAACTGCCAGTTTCTTTGCAAAAAATTCACTACATAAAATTACACTGGGAATTAATGACACTGGTTATACAGACCCAGTCAAATTTTAGGAAAAGAGTTTCAAAGCCAAGGGGAAAGGGAGATGTTTGATTCATGTCTAAACCATTTACAATGTGCTAAACCCCAGTGATATAAGATGGACAAGAATTTGAACCTTTTAAGAGATACTTTCAGAAGCAACAAATAAAAGCTTTGAAAAGTTCATTCTCAGAGTTCTACATCTTTCCTAGAGCATTTAGCTGTATAGGTTTCTTCCTAAAATCCAATGAAATTACAATTCACAGTCTCAAAATAGTGCTTGATTTGTAGAGAGGTGCACTGACATTTATCCATAAGATCCTCATGGCATCCCAAATACTTCAGAATCCCATGAGAAAAGACAAATTTTTCCAGAGAGACACTTTCATTCTTCCAAAAAGGAAGCAAACTATGAGAATTTTTAAATTAAAATAGTGAGTTTGGTCATCCTCTGTTTTAAGGTACAGTTTGCTGTTAGTATGTCTGCAACTATCTTTGACAGATGCAAGAAAAATGGATTTTAGAAAGAAGGATGTGAAACAGAGAATGTAGAAAGGTAGACACATGGTTAAACTGGTAAGTAGAAATGGCCTGATTTTGGTAATTGTTGAGAACTCAAGGTCCTGTTAGTTCCCATTCACATCACTGGAGATTTGATTTACATTTTCATAACTGTCTTACCTTGGCACCAGAAGACAGGTTATCAAAACCTTCTGTTGTATTGCCCAGCCTGAGAGGACATAAAAAGACTCATGTTCAGAGGACACAGGCTCAACACTCCCCCAAACCACATGGGGAGGTTCATGTCCATCTCTTCATGTCCAGGATTAGAGCTGCTCACTCTAAACCGGGATACCCAGAAGCATTCATTTCATTTGAAACCCAGACTTTCAGCTCCCTAGTCTCTGCACCCATGTGTGAGTGAACATAGAGCAGAAAACAAGGCAGTGACTGAAAAAGCTGCTCCCTGAATCACCAGAGCTGAGGCCACCAGAAACCTATTCAGAGTTTTTCTCCCATCTCTTTTTAGGAGAAAGTGCTGGAAAATCAGTTCATCAGGGCCATTACATCCCAAAGCAACATTAGATTCATTTGATCTGCAAAATGCTCTGTCCTCAGCAATTTGTGGCTTTCTGTGTACCCTTACACCTCCAGCTTGAATCCATCCAAAAAAATATTCCTCCCCCCAAAACACACATCCTTTTTGTTTACTTTTACCTACCCTCCTGGCTGTACACTGCTCTATTATGTGGTCTCTGTGTTTTCCAGGCAGATTTTCCTCATCTGAGGAGTCTCTCAAGTGAAGGTTATTTGAATAAATGAGAATGTTATAGCCCACCCACTCTAAGCCCCCTATCTGTCTTCTGAGAGCTGGCCCTTGCGAAGAGCCAAGAGCCTGTCTTTGGACTGCAGAAGTCTAGAGGGATTCCTTTGCTAACATGAATAGATGTAGAGGCTTTCAAAGTAATAATTTAGATATACAGTCAAATAAAACCTAGATATCTTAGAAAAACAGACTTTAGAAGACTTCTTTTCTTGCCACAGAACATGAGCTAACCGCAGAACTAATTTTTATGATCTCTGTGAATCTGAAACATAGTTCTGGGAATTCCCAGAGTTCTTAAGTCCAACCATACCAAATTATAACATTTTCATTTGTGTATGTACACACAGAAGTTGTCTTGGGTCTTGTAGATTTGTTTGCCCAAACAGGTACTTCCCTGAGATGCCCTGATGGTCACAGCAAACTGATATTTCACTGGACAGTAACTTTGATTTCTCTATCAAACTCACTCATGTCACTGTAGCAAAGCTTACACTTGCAGATGTTAGGGTTGTTGCTGAAAGAAACATTGACAGGGGAAGGTTTTATGTATTGATATAGTGAACAGCTACAAGCAGGATCATGCCAAGTGATGCTTGGAGGCGGGGGCTGAGAGATGGAGGGGGTCTTTTTGTACTGAAGGCATTGCTGCATATCAAATGGCAGGTATCAGAGTGACAGCTTTTGTTTTCATAGCCTATTGAAAAGTTAACGAAGTAAAGATATAATCATTCAGGTAAAGCAGGATACGAAGCAGGCCAGGGCTTGCACTAAAAATGCATAAAGTTATTTCACTAAAAGACAGAGGCACTTGCCCATGGCAGGTGCAAAACTTAGGCATTGCTCTGATTGCCTCAAGAAAGGAAAAAACCTGCAGAAAATGTTGGGACATGTTCTAAGCCTCCTCAACAGCCGTTCTTCTTTTTTTTTTTTTCTGTTCTTTTTTTTTCTTGTTGAATACTTATTGTCTGCTGGCAAAGACTGTGGTTTTCAGGACTCCAAGCAATTGGGGAGGGAGAGCACACACAAAAAATCTTAGGTCGTTTAGAGAAGTCTCTGAATCAGGAGATTTCTTTTCATGACGAGGATGATATGGCAGAACTTTAAAGTATGTGTCTGTTGTAAACCAGAGAAAAGACAATATTTGAGGCTGACTCACATCTGTCTGACTCTGCTCATGGGTTGAAGGAAAAATGTCAACCTCACTTCAGCTGCCACTTGAAAACTCCGAGTGTTTGGTTTCCTTGGTTTCCCCTTGATGTTGGGTGTCCAAGTCCTCCTGCTTTTGAGATATATGTGCCCCATTGCTCTCAGCCTGTATCCATATTGCCACCTCACAGCATGCCAAGGTTTGCTCCAGGGTCCATCTCACCTTCTGGTGGTCAGAAAGCCCCCCTGCCCCAGGAAGGCAGAGCAGGCACAGGCACACCTTGCCTGTGGCAGAGCTGTGACCTGGGAACTGCCAGTGGCTCTGTTCTGCACAGCTCCTGTGCCAAGCGAAGGGCTCATTGTGTCCCACAGGACACTGTCACCCCCCTGGCATTACAAAGAAAGGGCCCAGAGTTTGGGGCTGTCTCCACGTGACATGCTGCTCACCCACCCTGCAGCAGCTGAGCCCAGCTCTCAATGCGTGCTCAGCAGAGACCACAGCCACACCACAAGGGCATTCTGTGCTCAGATCCATGACTATAAAGCAAGGGCAAAAGGACACAATGGAAGCAGTGGAAGCTTTTGCAAAGCAAAATCCTTAAGATGTGATGAATCATCAAGTGAAGAACCTCCCAAAGCTGCCAGAAAACACAGAAACAGACAAAGGAACTCTTTTGATATCAGAATAGTCAAGAGATGCCAATTTGTTCAGCCAAACCCATCACTCTGTGATAGCACATGGATATCTGTTTTCCTAGCTGCCTGCTTTTGAAATGGTTAGAGACTCCCACTGAAAACATGAGGTGGTGTGGATGGAGTTTAAAGAAAATTACTAATTTGGACAGGAAATTGAAGGTACTTAAAAACAAGATCAACTCCTCACTATCATTGAGGAGTGGGGGGGAAATGGAAGAAGCCAAATTTATGCTATACCTTATTGCTCAAGCTCGGCAGTACCTGGAAGACTCAGAAGCAGGCACTGACCTGCATGCATTTTTCCAGTCCCAGCCCTTGGTGATATGAGTAAGAGACAGGAAAACAGAGGAAGCTTTGAAAACACAGGCTCAAAGGACAGAAGTGCACGAGTGAATTGTTTTCATCAGCAGCTGCCACACACCAGGAGCTGTACAATCTAGCAAAATTCCTTGCAAAACCAATGGCAGAGGTACTTAAACCAGGAAGAAAAATCCCTTCTGGATGTAGTTTTGTTTATTTGTTTGTTTGTGTGACTAATCCCCACGCAAGCAAACACACACCTGTCTCTCTCCCTTCCTCCTTCATGTGCACCGTCAGGAGCTGTGTGTGTAGGAGAGCCCTTCAGTAACCCAGCTCCTCCTGTCCCAGAAGCTCCTTGCTCTACCTGGCAGTCACTGAAGCAAAGGGACTTCAGTGGAGCACTTCCCCAGGGAGAGGAATTTGGTGCCTACAGGTAGATGGTGGGCAGAGGAGAGGCAGGGTTATTGCAGCAGTTTCCTGTTAGCCTGTCACTCACCAGCCTTCCAGGCACACTCCTTTCCTCACAAGGCCAGCCACAGCATACCGGATCTTTCCATATCAAATCCAAATTACCCTTGACATTTACCTCCCTGCCATCCTTTTCCCCTCCTTTCCCATTCCCAGTTCCTCTCCACTCCAGGTGTGTGTTTTGAAATATCTTACTGATCACTCCCACTCTGTGGGACAGATAAGCCACAGGGCCATAGGAGAAAGAAATCAAAAATACCACTTTTCTTTCAGAAAAGCTCTACAGCCTGCAAGCTTGTAGCTACTAGATGGCTAGAAAGCAATTGTGGTGACTCCCTGGACCCAGACTGTCTGTCATAATCCAAGGGATGTAGGTGAGAACTGTGTTTCAGTGTAGTGCAAGGAGCAGCCTGTAGCTAGGAAGAGCTTGGGCAAGTAAAATGGGAATTCAAGGCAATGGAGTCACTGCATTGATGTAGATCTACTCCATGTAAGACTCAGTGCTCTAAAGGCATTTAAATAAAGCTTTCAATCTATGTGGGGTTTCAAACTCCAGCACTTTCAGATTCAGATTTAAACAGAGTCACAAACCTTGCAGAGTCACAACTTAATTTGGCCAATCTTATTGGAATAAGCATTTGAAGCAAGAAAATGTCTAATAAATTGTGTCTGTGACTATGTTCACAGAAGTTGATAGCAGTATGAGAAAAAGCAATAATAAATTACCAAAAAAAGATATATAATAAAAAACAAGATGGAAGAATACTAGTCAAAATGACAGAAAAATATAAAAATTATGGAAATAAATTGGCTGAGAAGAGAACATCAGTAAAAACACTGCTGGCAGAGGAGAGACAAATGTGTCCATAATTCTAGAAGTCTCCTATCACCTTTGTACAGAACTCTCTACAGAGTTTACGTTATAAGCATAAATAAGATGAGATGTCAGTGAAGCCTGCTCCAAGTAAGGAAGATGTGAACCTTTGCTGATAGCAGGAGATTTTTACAGCAAAAAAGAAGGATAGTTTGGCAGAGGAGACATGAGAAAATACTGGGCTCAGAATCACAGTGTGATCCAAGACCTTCTCAGAGCAGGATCTCTGTCCAGATTCCCAGCCTGCCTGTCCACACTCAGTCACTTGAGCCAAGGATTATTTTATGTCAATAAGCTCAGTCCTTTTCCAGGGAATAGGAAATTCATCCAGCATGGATGAATTCGCTGATATATGAAAGGAACTTCTCCAGAGAAAATAATTTTAATTATTCTGTAGATGAGGCAGCACAGGCAAACAGTAGAAAGTAAAAAACCTCAAGGGAAAAGGAAAAACTGATTCCAAAAGAATAAGCCCAAAAGAGAAGTGTGTATCTGATGTGTCATCAGTGTACTTTGCAATTCTCTGAAATGAAGGGATGTGTCATGTTAACGTATTGTTGCCTTCCTCTGGGATAAAGGGCATACCACGTGCCAGGAATCTCCGTCCTCTAGCAAAGAACTAATACCTGTAGAGACCACACATTCCACCTGACTGTAGCTAAAAACAGAGTATTTGATTGCATTTTTAAGAGAAAACGTGATTTTAGAGCCTTTTTTTAAAGATGACAGCCACTTGTAAATATTCCACATTTCATGTTATAGACAGCCATCAGATCACCCAGATGTGTAGGAAGTAGCAGGTATTCTGAGATGTATTTAAAAGGAAAAATTTACTTTCTCAGGCTATTGTTCAAAAGCCACTTGATAGGACTGAATTTTCCTATGAAGAGCTGCTCTGACAAGCTTTTTTATGACTGAAAGGAGCAGGTTACTCCTGAAATTTCCCCTACTTAGTGCTCAAATCTGAGGAGAGGTTTTTGCAAGAAACTTCCTCTACTGTGCTGAGTAAGCAACCTTAGCACTGGTTTAGCCTTGAAGCCACACTTTAACTAGAGGCCAAACCAGACTGTCATCTAGAGAGTGCTCCCCTGATCTTCTTAGCTCTGACTGCTATGTTGCAGGGGAGAAATGCCACCAACTGGACTAAAAAAATAAAAAATTAACAATTGTTTTGTAATTATTTTGGCAGCACATTCACTGTAATTACAAGGAAATTGCATTTAAGCATTTATGGGCTTAATTTTCTGTTAAATTAATGCAATTGTTTTGCAACTGTTAATCTTCAGCGCAAATATTTAATACCAAGGCAGAACAAATTTTTACAGAGCTTTATGGAGCTGATTTGTTGCTTGTATCATAATGAGATCGGGGTGTTATAAAATGAAGGAATTCTTTATTAAATAGTCAGCTTTGCTGATCTTAATTGCAAGCTGCATCTCTACACGGCACCTGTACATTCTGATGTGTTGTCATAACCCTCAGAGCTATGTAAACAAGCAAGTCCTGTCGTGTTGCTGGCTGACTCCTGCAATCACAGAGACAAAGTGATCTCCAAGGAGTCAGGTATACCTACATGCATTTAGGGAAAAAAAAAATATAAAAGAGAAGAAAGAAAGTAAAGAAGGAAGGAGCAGTAGTTAAGGATTAGGACTTTTTAAAAAAATATATTTTTAATGGGGAAGAAGATAGATTATTAAAAATCTCAAAAGGAATAAATTATCTCAGAAACTCAAAGGGAATACAAGTGCATCTGGACAGTTGAATTCCTGATTCCAAACTGAGTTTCCACAGGAGCCAGGGGATTCTGGTTTCCACAGAGCACCTCTAGGAAAAAGCCCACTTCAGCATCTAAGATTTTAATCCTGGCTTGAAACTGGGACTCTTCTATTTTCTCGAGGCAAATTTTGAAACATGCCACACTTCAGCAACAGTTTCTCTGGCTCATCTACAGGTTTTTAGAAGAAAGATTTATAAGTCAGTGCTGTGCTAGTAGGAGTATGAGCAGACAGATTCCTAGCTGGCATAAATCAGCATTGTTCCACCATGGTAGATTGTGCAACATTGATTTACACCAGCTATGAAATTAGCCCACAGTGCTCTGCCATGAAAAAAATATAACTCCCGGCAGCAGCAAGGAGGTGAAAACCTTCAAGCTAGCCTGATATTTATCTGTCTGGACCAGACAGATTTTGATCACTGTCACACTACCCTTTCATTTATCCATCTAGGGATCCCTGGCTCCAGAAGTGAAATTTTCAAGATACTAAAATTAGATTGAACTGCTTGCACAGTGGGACCAGTGCGAAGCTGAAGCTAAGTAGTTTACAAAATCTTGGCAGAGTCTACTCATTCCCAAGTTACAATATGCACCTGGCAATTTTTGACAGAATGTGATGCACCCAGAGAAAAAGTGTTCTCTCAGGGGAAAGGTGGAATTTCAGGTAAGGGGCTGAGTCGGGTGGTGTGTCTGTAAGGGGATGACTAAATAAAAAAGAAATCAAGAAATTTTGTATTGTCATCTTCGGCAGAGTTTCAGTTGGACAGTTCATGGTCTCATGCTTCAAGCATTCACATCTGACAACAGGTACCATCTTCACAGGTAAAATCTCTGTGACATTCTCTCAATCCCTTGTGATATTGGCTTTGAGCTTCGGACATGCACAAAACTTCAGGAAATAAATATCTTGTATTTTACTGTACCTTTATCTGCAGCACTTAATAATCTAAAAGTGCCCCTTGGCAGAATTAAAATATTGAGGCAAGCATCAAAGTTATGAGTCTTTTGGCTCTAATGTAGGCACTGTGGTGCGTGCTTCCATTTGATCAAACCATCTGCAGCAACCAGGAGAAACAACTTGCTTATAAGTTCAGACTTTTCTTTGAAATAGCCAAAGATTTGCCAGAAAGCAGTCTCTGGAACTGGCAGTGTTCTTAAACACTTTGAAAGCCACTGACAGATAAACCCTTTCAAATGGTAGTTAGTCAAGCCTTGCTATACCTGTCCACAGTACATTCTCCTGTGCTGCGCCATGTGATTAGACTGGAGTTTCTGCACATTGTTTTCTTATTGATGTAAATCAGAAATTATGCCTTCATCACTCTCATCTCAGACTTTCTCAATACCTTTTTCATTGGGTGAAAATTCTTTAGCAAACGCACAAAAACCAGTGTTAGCAGACACTGCCTTTTTTTCTTTTTTTTTTCCCCTCTCCCCCAGATTTTCACCTTTCTTCATCTTTTGCTTTGTTTTCACCCAAAAGGCAAAGCAAAATACAAAGCAACATCTTGCTGCCTGGAGAGACAGGCGAGGAAAGGTGGCTCTGGCCGCATTTCCAAGCCCGTGCCTCCCTGGAGCCGTGTGTGAGCGCTGCCGCACAGCTGTGCACACCTGCCAGGTGCTGTGTGCGCAGCTCGGGGAGGTGCAGCGTTCATGTGAGTGCCCCCCTGTGGTACCGGGCCGGCAGCTGAGCCTCGGGAAAGAAAAGCCACTTGTTACCCTGCAACAACCTGTTCTTGCAGAAAGCATCAGGTTTCACGGCAGGTTGGCTCCCCTGTGCTGTAGGAGCAAAGCAATTAGAATAAGCTGTTGGAGTCACCCCTGCTAAAGCCAATCTGGAAATGCTCCTAGGAGCATGGGAACAAAGTGGTGAAGCTCTTCACAGTGTTGAAGCAGTATTGAACAATGTCATTAAGGGCTGGGTTCAGCCGCAGTTGTGAGTTATTATGGTTTGTTTATTGTTAGCATTGCCTGGCCAGGCCTTTGAGGCAGAGGAGCTTAGTGTGTGAATGGCAGCATTTGAGTGAGAGTCACCACCAGCAATCACTTTTGATCCCAACAAAGCTGTGCTCTTCAAAGCTGGATGACAGGGAAAGAGGGCCCAAATGTGAAAACAGCTTCTAGGCAAAGGAAGCATCAAGATTCCTCAATCAGCTTGAATGCCCTGAGTTAAGCTTGGACAGTCTCGTAGCTGCTGCTCTAACTGAATGCAATGGCAGCAGAACCAAGCTGGAGTGAAGCAGCTCCAGGAGAGCTGGGCCACATGCTGGAACACCACTTCCCTTTCCCTAGAGTGGTACGGAGCCACATGGCCTTCCCCACTGGAAGGCTGCATTAGCCCTGGGCAAAACTCCACCAGAGTGCTTCCCCTGAGGCTGACTGGAGCAGAAAGGGAGGAAACTTGAACCTTTGCAAGGCCTGTGACTTTTTGCCCTTATTTCTGTCACCTGCTATAGAAAACAATATACTCAGTCCCCACTCTTTGAGAGACAGATAACTGCTCAAGCTTGGATCAACACTCTCCCTTGCTAATCTTTGCACCCACTTGCATTGAGGGCGCCTCCGACTCCGGGTTCTGGTTCACAGCTTGGGAAGCTGTAAAGGACCAATCAGCCCTCTCCTTTTCCTGGGACCGCTTAGTGATGATGTTCCTAATGTCACTTGTTCAACTGCTGACTTTTTCTTTGCTACCAGTAGTGCTTCAATTCATGTATCCAATCAGGAATTCCAACAAATATGTTGAATGTTCTCAGTTAAGTGTGTAATAACACTATTTTCTCTTGCTTTGACAATAATTGGGAGGGAGGGGGGAAGGCTTGGTTCTATATGTTGTGAAATGCAGGAAAGAATTGGGAGGATTTTAGCCTACACTAACAGAAAATTTAACTTTTGTTCTTGATCTCAGTTGCTCTCTGAGAATTATGTCTGAGACCTTGAGCTTTCACTACTCTTAATGACAGTCTTCATGAAAAGCACCCCACCTTTTCCATATCTTCCTTTGGATATTGTGTCAAACTCAGAACCCAGGTTTGAAAATGTTGCCCATACCTATTTACTCATCCTTGTAATTAGATAACAGTGATGGGAGGAGTTCATCAGTCTTTTACAGCAGTCAAGTAAAGGCATGTCCACTACCTTAGTCTGGAAATTACACAGCCTAAAAGCCTTGCTTTTCAAATGTTTTTCTTGAAAATCAGGTGACTTTAAAATCTTGTTCTCTTTTCAATTCAAAAGTCATTTCATTCTTACTTATTAGCCTTTTGAGAAGCATCTCAGCATTTGCAGGAAATATTTGACCAATAAGTCTGGATAATGAACTCCACAGAACAAGTTTCCAGACTTTGCCTTGCCAAAGAATCTCAAGTATTATTTGTAGACGTTCCTTTTATTGTCTCTTGTGTCAGATATCACTCTACCTCTTCCTAGAATTTTATCTTTTCTGATCCCGGAAGGGCTTGTGAAAGGGAAGCTCAGTTGCTGTCCATTTTGGTGCACATTTTAGGATGTGGAGATCCCCTCAGGAACTGAATGCAACTACTTCATTGCTAGAAAGCTCCCAGATGGCAAGCAATGTATTTTCAGTCACTACTAGACGAACATCACTTTGAACAAGTGACCTAGAATGGTATCCCATCATCAATCCACTGAGTCATCCCATCCCCATACATACAGTTTCACTTAACAAAATAGCATTTGCAGAGTAGTTAATCCAGTTTATGCTTTAATCCCTTTTGGTATTTAAAAGGAAAAAAAAAAAAAAAAAGTAAAGCAGCTAAATATTGAGGAGTACAGAGCAATATTCTGGAGAGGAGAGGAGAGGAGAGGAGAGGAGAGGAGAGGAACTGGAGAGGAGAGGAGAGGAGAGGAGAGGAGAGGAGAGGAGAGGAGAGGAGAGGAGAGGAGAGGGCTTGCTGTAATTTAGGCCTCCAGGATGACAGAAATCCTTAACTGTTTTTACATCATGTTTTCTTAAAGATATTAAAATTGTAGTGTCAGATCATTCCACAGTTTAATGTCTTTAGCCAAAAACTGTCTTATACAACAAGGAAGATCACAAATAGGGTTTCTTCATGTAAAAACAAATATGGGCTGATCTCTTTTAGGGCACTACACCTATGTATTTCTGGAGCTGCCAGGAAAACATGTGAACCATCTTTCTGCCTTGCCAACAGCGATTTGAAAAAACATAAAGAAGGATATGCTCAAACACTGGGTCCAGAACTGGGAGGTTTTGGAAAGGTGGCAGAAGGTGTAATTGTTCAATAAAATGTACAAGAGAGGAAGAAGAAAATAAATCTTGAAGGATTCTGAGCATAATCCAGATATTAGTAGGGCAATGCAAGACCAGTTTGCAGCATTTGCAAACACAAAAATATGTGATCTGTTTTCATAAACAGGTGAAAATGCAAATATTTTACAGCATATAAAGTAGAAAGCACAGTAACCAAGGTTATCTCTGTGAGACATCTACCCACTATACCAAGTCCACTTCATAAATCTGTTTTGTTGTATAATGATAAGAAGTTCCCCCCCACCCAAAAAAAAAAAATTCTATGCCTCCCAGGATTAGAAAGGTCATTCTTCAACACCATCCAGCTTTGTTTTCAATTCTGCTTCAGAAGTGTCTATGATGTTTTGTCTGCCACTATGCTACCTGCATTTCTGTAACAAAACCTGCCTTGCCCTTAATCAGAGAAGGTTTAAAATATTCTTGAACAGCTCTGACTGTATAAAATAGCAAAAGGGAACTATTAAATGCCAGCCATAATCCCTTCCCTTGTATGCTGGAGGGAAGTGTTGTCATAACGTCTTAGAAATGTTGGTTGGAGGGAAAACCTCTGGATGTTTACACCAGCCAGAGGCTGTGGCCAGCACTGTGTCAGGTCAGCTGGCATTTTGCTAGATGAGTCCTGAAAACTGCTACAGGTGGCAATTTTACTACCACTTCAGATATGATGCTCCAGAGCCACAATACCTGCTGATGAATAAATTTTCCAAAGTTTTTGGTCTAAACTTCCCTAATTACAACTTGCAGTTATCTCCTTTAGAAAGATTATTTGCTTATGTAGCTAGTCTAGTTGTCTAGTAACTTGTAAGTCGCTGTCTGAAAAGAGTTTGGGTCTTTTGATATCTCAATCATTTTATTTTCACTAATTGTAAGCCACATTTGATAAGCACATTTTCTTCTCTATCACATGAAACAAGGCCATGTCTTCCTTATCAGGCCGTGTGCTCCACAACCCTGTGTATGTTTGTGGCCTGCCACTGCACCTTACTCAGTGTCTCGGTATCGCTCTCTAACTGAAGAAACCAAATCTGGCACAATATTTCAGGTGAAGCCACACCAATGCCAAACAGAGATAGTTTCACCACTCTGTTGTCCAAGCTCATCCTAGTGGCACGTGGTTTCCCCTACTGCAAGCACTCTGCTGGCTTGAAGGCAGTTTGGCTGTTTCCCAGCCACTCAGTTCCCATCTGCACTGATGCAGAGGGTTACCACACTCCAGAGGCACAATTTTACAGCTCCTGTTGCCCTGATCTAAAGTTTCTCTTGGCCATTGCAGCTCTGCTACACGGTGTGTCAACAACTTCTCCTGATGCACCACCCTCCACGGATCTCCAGAGGGTGCATTTAGTCAAATCATGCAGGTCACTGATGGAGATATTGAATTAGTAGTCCTAGTATCAGCCCTTTGGGTACTGTGATAGTTGCTGGCCACCAAGCTGTCCTCAGGACATCAATTATCATTCTTGGAGCCTGCCAATCCTGCTAATTTTCAGCTCTTCTAATAATTCATCCATTCCATATTGACTGAAACTACTATTTAAAAAGCCATGGAGGTCTCAAAAGCCTTTTCACATACATTCAGTTCTCTTTTCCTTCATCCATAGTCATTTCATCATAGAATACAATCAGGTTGGTGAAGCATAATATACTTACTATTTCCATACCTGCTGCTTCCCTTTATGTTTTTGTTTCTCATGTGTTTGGAAATGGAGTCTGGGAAGTTGTACTCCATGGTTTATCCAGACACTGAAGCAGAACTAACTGGTAGTTCCCCAGATTTTCCTCTTGCTCTTGTAAATCTGAATTTACTGTTAATCTTTGCTCAGCTATTGGGAACCTGCCTCAGTCAGCAGGACTTTTCACTGAGGACAGGCAGCAATCTTGCTATCCTGTCTACACACTCAACACCTTTTGGTGCATCCAACCAGTTTCTCCCTAAGGTTTTGCTCCCCTGCTGTTGAGTGCCCCTCCCACTCCCAATTTATACCAGTAGGCACAGAGGTCTGGGTGAGGGCACTTCCTTTGAAGGATGAAACAACAAATTTATGGAGGACTTCAGCACATCCTATGCCATGAAGTATGGGAACCTCAACAACTTTTTATTTGGTGTGGTGTTGCCTCTCAGCCCACGCATCAGTCCTTATGTGGTTGCTCAGTCAGTCCTTTACATCTGGAGATGAAAATTATCACAGAGGTGGTCTTTTAGCCCTGCATGCAGCTTAGAATGTAACAGTCAGTAGCCACTATCTACAAAATCCCCAAAATTAGGCAACACATGTCAGGTGGAGCTGGAGGGCTCACACGACTGTCTCATTCTGCACATTACTGAATGCACAGGGAATTACTGAATTTTCAAGGGGAAATTTCCAAAGGAATAAAGCAAATTAGGCTGCCACTTTCCCCTTTGAAAATCAGTGGGTATTGCCATTTTCAGCTACTAATATAGGTGTTTAATTTAGAAAATTAGCTTCCTGTGTCCTCAAAGGAGCAAAAGGCTTACAGAAGGCAAGTCAGAATACCTAAAAGGTAGGTCTCTACTCTGGCAAAGCTAGGAGTTGGGGTGGGAAGGGGTGACTACCTTCTAAATGTTCTTTATACACTCTCCAAAAGCCCAGTCCAGTATTTGTACAAAACGTGCAGTGTTCCTACTTCGCTCTAGTTTCGAATGTCATACTCTCTCACTTATTAAGCTAAACTTCTTTTACAAAGTGTTGAACACAATCTGTTGCTCAACAACTGTCTTTTTCCACAAGTGAGAAAATAGAAGCATACTAAATGTGCTAGTCCCTAGATAATTTTTTTTAAGGAGGTCTGAGTAAAGGAATGATAGATAAAAGCTGAATGTTCCCAGCATATTGAAAAAATAAAAAATCCTGTTTATTTGTCGTTTTTGGAAAGGAGAACATGACAAGTACGTTTGATGTGGAAGAAAAGCTTGTTTATAGATGCTGGAGAAATTATTCAAGGACAGTTCAATCATATAAAAAATGACCCCTGCTTTACTGCCAAGGTCAATGAGACCTAGAGCAACCTGCCACAAAATTGCAGTTTTGTCTGCTTGTTTGGGCCATTTCATCCCTTTTCTCCATTTCCCTTTGGTGCTTTGGAAACAAATAACACTCCCCCACTTCCAGTGTACTTGGCACACTACCTAAGATGCCTAAAAATCTCTCAGAAGGATAATATAGAGCTTATGAGGTCATTTTTTTCCCACTCATTCTTTGGAAAGAGGTTGAAGTGATGATATTGTACTGCATCAAGTGACAGATGCTATCATTTTTTTTTTTTTTGCTAGCTCTCTCTCCAACTCATTTGCTAACTTCCACAAAGTCTAAGTACTTCAGCTGTTTATGCTTTGTACAATCATAATTAGTCGTATCCTGCCTTGGGTTTATCTGCTGCTATCCTCTTAAGAAAATCTGTTCCCTGTCTAAAGGCTCTGAGATCTTACACCTGTATAAAATACCACTCATGAGAACATGAGGTATTATACAGTCTTTATGGTTAATATTCTCATGAAAGCACTTTTATTGCAACGTAGTTCTGGTCTTTCCTCTCTCTCTAACTCAAGGCAATTTGAAGCTGCTCCTTGAAAAATTCACAGGCCACATAAAACTACCGGTGACTTCAAGTGGAGCCAGTTAAGTACGTCAGAGGGATTAAAAACTGATAAGAGAGGGAAAGAATAGGACTGTGTTTTCATTTGTACATTAATCACATATTCCTCATCACTCACCTTTTTTGAATTCTTGATTAACATCAAATGACCTTAATTATATGGTACTTTTTGTTATCTAGGAAATGAAATTTAAATAAGACTTTGTAACAAAAGACAAAGACAACACCAAAAGCAATAATCACAATGCAAAGATAGGCGTCAAAACCACCTTCACTAAACTCAAAAGATAGAGACACTGCAATTTTATCTATGTTGTAGACTTTAGGAATTAGTAGGTGAAAATCAGGGAGAATCACCACACAGAGAGCAAAAAGACAAGTACATGTTCTTTCTTTCTCTGTGTCCATAGGAACTATGAATGCAAGACTTAAGGTGGTAGTCTACAGCAGATTTTCATTTTCCTACAGTGCTTTAGCCTTACTCAGAGCACAGAAATCTCTTCTGTTACTGTTACATTTGTCCAGTTCTTTACTTTTCTTAACACAGAGTTCTCACCAAGGGAAAAATGACATACAAAAGAAGAGAGTGCATGAATTTGAGCATGTGAGCATTTATCAACAGCTCTGACTTCCCCCTTAGCACTGACCACTTCAGCTAATCTTGAGTCCCAGCTGCATTGCCCTCCCTCGTCCTTCCAGCCCAAAAGATCATATTGATTCAGTTGTACCTGCATGGATGTATACCTATGAACACACATGGACACTTAGTGCATGCACCAGAACCATACAAATATTTTGTGCAAGCAATTTACCCCTAGAATGACTGGACAAAGATAGAATATGGCTAAAAGTCAACTGAGTGAAGTAACTGGAAAACCCAGTGTTTCATATGGAAGGGATGGCACGGTGTGAGTTTTTATGTCATTAGTATAACATTAAGAAATCTTACCTCATTTCCTCAATTAGTCTTTTCCCATTGTGCCTATAGCCCCAAAAGGTTTACTTATTTGAGCTTGAAAGGGTGGAGTGTTTTGGCAGCCACATTAAGTTGTTTTTAATTGAGGGGTTTGGCTGCCTGGTTACATTTCTTTACTATACCTAATGTTGTGAATGTTATATACCTAATGTTGTGAATGTTATATAATAACTTTGGTACAAATCTTTTTTCTTGGCTTCTATATTCAATGAAATCCAGACCAAAGTGCCACTGAGACACTGAGAGTACTACAAAAATGTAAATTAGTCTACTATCCCTATGAGAATTTGTAAGCTCTGCAAACTTCCAGGTTTTTGTGGGGACTTATAAGTGTAGAAATTATCAGATTCTGGACTGGAATTCACCAGTTTTGAATTATTGGAAACACTGTCTTTCCCTTCATCATAAAAAATGCCAGAAGATTGTACAAATCAGGAGGGCAGAAGAAGGCCTGATGGTGGTTGAAATAAAGTGTTCATAATTAAAACCCAATAAAAAATTTCACAAAAGTGATTTGGTTTTTGGGTAGTTGAGCTAAAATTGTATTACCTTACAAATTCACAAAAAAAGCATTACTATCAATTCTTCCGTTCAAAGAAAATTTAAAATATTATTATAACATTTTTGCAGTGTCAACCACTTATACATTTTTAAAGGATCACAAAACAAGAACTCATATGCTTTTACAAATGCTCCAGGGCCATCTATTGAACATTTACATTCTCTACTCTGAAGAGAGACAACAATGCTTAGGGCTGTGTCTTTGAAAGACATCAGAAGCCACTCAATGCAAATTTTTGGAATTAGGTTAGTGCAAAGCCAGATTCATAGTTTATATCCACATAAGGCAGATATGAGAAAAGAGCCCTGAGCTCCAGAGCCCACACAGACAGGAAAGCCCAGCCCTGGAGCTATGGTGTATGTGGTAGCAACTGTGTGCTGTCTTAGCAGTGAAGGCTCTCTTTGTATGCAGCTAGGGTGTCTTTAAAGAATAAAACCTAGTCCAAATGCAATGCAATTCTTCAAACTCATCCTGCACCATATAAAACCTGCTTTAGACTCAGCAAAACTACAAATGGAAATTGCAATAGTCACCACCAAGTTTTATAAACAGTTTGCACTACATGTGCAAACTGTGAGTCTCACTTTTTGCTCAGTGAGTCCTCCTCACTGAGCAAAAAGCACTTTGGAGCTACCAACTATGATATGAAATACCAGCTAAAGTTTCTCTAATTATCTAATATTCTTCTTACTGTTATCATATTTATTGATGGATTTGATTTGATTTTGGACTTTTATTCCTCCAGAGATAAACCTGAAAATTTCAGAGGGACTTTTCAGTTAGAGAGAAGGGCGTAAGGGGAGTGGCCCTGCAAAAGAGAAATATGGAAGGGACAGATGGTTCTTTGTAGGCTTCCTGTTTCCTACGACAACACAGCTGGACTATACCAAGCCCTATGTCCAATTCTATTACCTAATACAAGGGCACAAACATGTAGAGGTGTGTAGGCACTATGGAGGAGAGGATATAGAATGACCTGACCTTACGCATCCTGGCTTTCCCATCAAGTAATGCCATACCTGCCCCCAAACAAACTCATCGCTCCTTTCCTGCCTTCTCTAAATTTGTTTGCCCGTCTCTAAATGGGACTTCCTCTTCTGTGCTCCTGGGGCTTTCCTTTTTGTTCCCCCTCTTGCTCACACCTCACTGGTTTTATTAAGAATTTACTCTATTACCTTCTTGTGTCCTCACTCTTTCTTCTAATGACACAGCCTTAGCCAGTATGGTTTCCTACACCCTTTCTACAGTTCTGATTTGCACAGCTGCTTTTACTCTTGTCTTTCCCCTGCTGCCTACTTCTCTGCCAGTATCCTGGGATTTTCCCCTCTGCCCTCTGTCCAGCTATGCCACAATTTTTCCTCTACACAGTAGCTGTGTGTATACAATAATACAGCACACCATTGATAATCCCAGGGTGGGTTGCATGGGGGTGCTTGCAGAACATGTGCTGGTGATTTTGTAAATGATGTGAATGGTTTCCTAGAAATAATCACCAGCAATGTGCTCCACAGGCAGTACTTGAACCAATGCTTCCAGACTACCATCACCCCTTTCTTTCAACCTTCTTAGTTCAAGGGATAAGTTGCACATGGAATTTTTTCTGAAGTGATCAGTACTGTATACAAGCAGAGGTTGTTAAGAGATAATACTTCTGTCCCTGAATCTTTTCCCAGCTGCTCCTTGCTCTTGTTCCTGTCATCATAAATTCACTTCTAAATCTCATATCCTTCATTTTCACCAGACTAAAGTTTTCAAAACAAGTCTTGGCATATCTGGACTATTTCCTTGCTATATATAGACCAAAATAAAATGGCCAGCTACAGTGTGACCTAGTGAGAACATACGGAACACCTCACAGACTTTAGAAACAACTAGCTGTGTAATTAACTCATAGGAAGGCTACTGGGACATGAAGGAAGAATTTCTACCATGTTCAGCTACTGGATCTGACCTGGTCTTATGGAAAACCATACTCTGGTGCAGGGAACTTTTGAAACTTTTGGAAACTTTTACATGCACATATATATATATACACATGCATGTACATATATATAAAGCATAAAGGACAAAAGTGTTAAAGGTGCTGGATTTGATCCACATATGTAGACAAATCCTGTGGAGAATGGGGGAGTCACATTTTTCATAATGTTTCTCTTTAAATTAGCAATTCAAGTCTACCAAAATTCAAAGTATAGGAATACTGAGACTGATGTTCTGAAAGCAGAATTTTCTCTTTTCTGTATTGAATCAGATTTTACTCAATTTGTCTCTATATGAAATAATTGTTTAAAAATCTTTTCTATTGCAACCAACAAGTTTAGTAAAATAGTCACATTATTGTCATTTAAAACATGCTTTGCTGGTCACAGTGAAAAATAATGACTGAAGGATAGGATAGGACAGGATAGGATAGGATAGGATAGGATAGGATAGGATAGGATAGGACAGATAAATCTCAACTCCCAGATGCTCTAGGATGGGTGGCTTCACATACTGGCTCTAATCAAAGGCTCAGCCCAAATGATGGAAGTATGGGAGACAGTACAAAAAACTGGAAGAACTTTCAAGAGCCCTTTGAAGTGCAGTTTTTTAATTCTAGTACCATTGTCATGTATATGGGAATCTTCAGAAATGCTGCTAAATATTGGCATGGGGTAAGACACTATAAGCAAACTAGGAGAAAATCTAAGGACTGAACAACGGAGAGCCGCTGAAAAAATGATACAGTTAAAAGCAAACTAAACAAAGCCAACTACTGCTCCACACATTCTCAGCTGTGATACATTAATGCACAGCAAATAGGTATGAAATGTCTGAGAAGAAACACCATATAAAGAGGGGTTTATGAATTAGGGGAGATCAGTGACAAAATTTATTCTATTGATTTCACCAGCATCCCTAAATACTCTGAGCAGGCCCCCAGCTAGCTTGCATCAGCTGAGGTTCTGCCATCAGATTTTGGATATTGGGCACTTCTTAGTTATATTTAATTTAAGGTTATTTCCTATTTTTTGTTAATAATCAGCCACAGCCCACTGGCTACAGGCCACGGATAGGTGAAAAGTCAACAGACATTTCACTCTGTTTGTCCTGTTTCAGACTAAGGTTTGTAGGCCACACCTTGCATCAACATTATTAAGGGAGTTATTAAAAATCTATTTTTGCTGAAAACAATGCAAACGGAAGGAAGTGAGCCTGTCAGGAGACTTATTTCCTATTCAAGTCGACAGGTAGTTGGAGAATGGCCATCTGGAGTTTAAAAATTGCCAGTCAAGCCTCTCAGATTTGTCCCTTCCTGCATTAACACATTCACTCTGGATAGCACAGCGATGTTGTCATGGCACGACAAACAAGAAGCAAATTTCAGGGGGGGAAGGAACTGAAGGAAGTTAGTTAGCCATGAGAAAAATTGTTTGCTCTTGCAGTGCTAATAGCCAAGAGGCAAACACTTGGACACAATCCACTCATCTGGAAACACTTTTGTGTCATGGGAGCACCAAGGTACCGAGCACAAGAAGCCATGGGGCAAGGGTTCGGCTGCCAGCACGGCTCCATCCCCACAGTCTGCCTTCTCCCTGGCTCCCACAGCCAGATAGGCAAGTGTCCCAGCTCACACTGCTCTTGGCAAAGCAGATCCTTCATTCTGCCTGCAATTCCAGGGTGCTAAATCTTCATTTCCTGAAAACTCTCCACCTAAAGCCAGCTCTCACCCTGACTCCTGCTGCTCCTTCTGTAAGGAATTGCACATGACCCCATCCCTCTGGTTAAGTGGGTCTAACAAAATCACAAGTAATCAATGTGAAAAGCAAGTGAAGGCTTTAGGAGAGGAAAACTCAGCAGCCTCCCAGCACCTCCCCCCCATCCAGCTGACCATCCCTTTTGCACTTCACTGTGTTGACAGGATTACCCTACAGTTTTAGACTCTAAGTGGTATAGGGCTTCTGAGCTGAAGTCCATCTTCCTCGCCAGTGAGTGAATAGGAAATTGCCTGCATGACTGGTTTGCTTGGCTTGTTGCAGTCCCTTGTGCTGGCTCCAGCAAAATTTGTTTTCACCTTCAGTATGCTTTAACTCTTGGCTAAGAAAACATCACTCGCCAAGGGTCTATCACCAGAGTGTGGTTTGGCAAATGCATGTGTTGCAAAATACTGCCTGACCTAAAAAAAGCTTTTATATAATAGTAAGTCTTGCACGTGGATCCGAGCAATCCCAAGTACAGATTGGGGAGAGAACAGACTGAGAGCAGCCCTGAGGAGGACTTGGGGTGTTGGTCATGAGAGGCTCAACACGACCCATCAATGTGCACTCGCAGCCCAGAAAGCCAACCATCTCCTGGGCTGCATCGAAAAAAGCATGTCCAGCAGGTTGAGGGAGGGGATTCTGTCCCTCTATTCCCCATACTCATGGGATACTGCATCCAGCTCTGGGGCCCCCAGATAAGGTCATGGACCTGCTGGAGTGAGTCCAGAAGAAGGGCACTAAGTTGGTCACAAAGCTGGAGTAATTCTTCTACAAAGACAGGCTGAGAGAGAGCTGAGGTTGTTCAGCCTGGAGAAGAGAGGCTCTGGCAGAGCTTAAAGCAGACTCCCAGTACCTAAATTGGGCTTACAAGAAAGATTTTTACAAGAAAATGTAGTGATAGGGGGAAGGTGAAGAGGCTTCAAACTGAAATAAGGTAGGTTTAGATTAACTATAAAAAAGGAATTCTTGACTATGAGGATGGTGAGACACTGGAACAGGTTGCCCAGAGGGGCTGTGGATGCCCCATCCCTGGAAGTGTTCAAGGTCAGGCTGGACGGGGCTCTGAGCAATCTGATCAAGTGGAAGGTGTCCCTAGCCATGGTAAGGGGGTTGGAACTGGGTTAACTGCAAGGTGCCTTCCAACCCAGGCCATCCAGTGATTCTGTGGTGGGAGTCTGCTTTATAATCTCATCCCTTCCCTTCATATTCATTTTATGCCTCAGTACTTTATACATACGCAAAGGCAGAGTTTGATCAGTAGAAGCTATAAAAGAGGGAGGAAAGAGTTAGAACATTTTGGAAGCATTTCCATTGAGGGGATTGATAATTATGAAGGTTTTATTCCATTTTTTTAAATTGTTATATTTTGGAGAAAGATTACTAAAATCATACACTTAACAGAAACTATTGTAAGCATTCTGTGTACATGGGAAAAAACAAATGTCTATTTAAAAGTCATGACCAGCTTCAAAAGAAAGAGCTTCCTTTCTCCACCAAATTTTCAGGCTCCATTTCAGGACCCTGCTGAATCAGGGCTCTCATGTGCTGAACTAGGGCAGCTGGCATTATTGAATATTAATGTGGTAAGGTAATCCCTCAGCG
The DNA here is from genome assembly GCF_017590135.1 of Pyrgilauda ruficollis. Lineage (NCBI taxonomy): Eukaryota > Metazoa > Chordata > Aves > Passeriformes > Passeridae > Pyrgilauda > Pyrgilauda ruficollis. Next base: position 7,123,058 of record NW_024524378.1, read on the forward strand.
ATCCATGACACTTATGTTTTTGGTTTTACTTAAGTTGTAATTTTCAAAGTTGGACAAGCTTGGAGGAAAAAACCACCTGGCAAACAAACAAACTTTAAAAATTAAAGGAATTTTCCAAGTTCACTGGATTTGCAAGGCTAGGCATACTGCAGCTTGATTAGTAGTCAATGAAGGAGAAACAATTACACACCAGAAAGTAACATTCAAGAGCTCATGAAATGTGGCCCCAATGTGTTTCTTATTTTTTTTTTAATATGTGAAGGGATCAGCTGCTATGGTGATAGGCAAATAAAGTAAATAATTCTAAAAAATATTCCATGAATCGGAATTGTGAAATCTGTGAACAACGTTATGTTCTCCTTCCGTCCTCTTGGAGTAAAGAGCTGGTCAAATGTGCTGCTTTGAGCCTAAACTTGCCTGTTGCTCCCTTGTTTTCCTCATAACTGTTCTAACACACACCATCAGCTGAAAGAGACAAGGCGATGCAAGGTGAGAGGCTGACTTCAAAATTAACTTGGAGCATGCTAGAAGCCAAGATTTCGCATACCATCATAGAAATATGCATGATGTTAACTGAGTTACAGTTCCTTACTCCACAAACTGCACTAGGAGCAACCTAGGTGCTACCTAAAGAGAGAGACTCATATGCAAAGTGTGTACTCCTTCTATTCTTTATTTAACCATGTAAAAATGCAGTCATCAGGTGGACCTCAGGCTAACCACCTGATTATAAAATCCATTTTCTTCCTGTATTTGCAGTGCAGAAATCCCATGCTGAATGTTCCTTTCAGTTTCCTTGCTGGATTTTGTGTGGGTAGTTTATACCTGATTTATTTCAAAATCTGTTTACAGTTTTTGTTTCTTTAAAAAGTTGTTCTTCACCCAGACGAATGTTCATATTCACTCTTTGAATGGCTTGTTTTATACTCAGCATTGAATCCTTGGCAAACTATATACTCAAGATCTACTAAAATATTATATCCTTGTGGAGATAGTAAATTCCCTTGACCTTTTCCTGTAAAGACAGATAAGTACCATAATCAGTTGCCTCAATTACACCTGCTATGCCATTTTCACTTTGATTTTGAAAGTTGAATTTATTCTGTTTAATCATTATTAAGAACATATGTATTTCCTGCCAAGGTAGTCTTATAAAAACACTGGAGGCATATGAGAAAAATTCCTCTGAGGCCTCAGGCACATTGATCTGTCCTGAGAATGTGAAGTGAGGAGAGATTGATGCATGGACTACCTGTCCAGGAATTTGGTAGTACTGGATTGGATTTTCCATGGTTTCTCTCTCTTAATTTTACTGAAATTACATATCAGTCACATGTATGCATCCATGCACACACACAAATTTGTACACACACACACACACACACACACACAAAAAGTGCTCCTTGAGAGCCGTGAGGCTAATGTTAGACAAGATCTGGCTGCAGTTTAGTCACAGATGGAAAAGTGAATTCCCACACCTTCATATACATTTTTGAGAGTGTAATTTCTGTTTCAGCTTTATGGCTATAGCTATTTGTAACTTAAATTTTACATATGGTCAATGTCCCCTCCAAAGCAAACTAGGTGAAAGGAATGAGTAGTTACCACTGGAATTATAATTGTCAGTAAAGCATAGAGCCAGGATAGGCAACTCCAAGGAGATTCTGTGATTTAAAATTTAAAAAAAATATTTTAAAAAATAGAAATTTAAAATATCATTCCATCTATTTATCTTTCTCTGTTATCTCCTGGAAGACCTGCTGAAGGCCACTGATATTTTTCCAGTGATGTGGATGAAGACATTATGTAAAGTGCAACACAAAATCATTTCAAAGTAAAGTCAGCTACTTTCTCAAAAGTTCATCTTCTGTTTCTGAAATTCAGACAGTGGGACTGTAGCCACTTGTGGCTATTTCTAGAAAATTAAGAACATGAATATCTCTTCTTCCTTTAGCAATATGAATTATTAAGGCCAGAAGACAGACATTTACGAGTCATTAGGCTGACCTCATGCAACACACCAGTCATTGAATTTAACCTAGAAATTCTTGCAAACCCATAACTCCAAGCTGACTTTGATAATACTGTTAGAAAGGTGTCCAGTTTTAATTTAAATATTTCAAAGGATGGAGAATCTATGGAAATCCCCATGGTAGTTTTTTACAACAGATAATTACCCTCACCCCCAAAAATGAGTTACTTATTTCCTGTCTGTATTAACATAGCTTCAGCTTCCTATCACTAGATCTCTATTTTTTCCCTTATCTTCCAGAATTAAAAAGCATTTATCTATGTAGGTAATGATAGAAAGTGATTAAAACTTTACTGTGAAAGGACAGTATATAGAACATTTTTTACCTTAGTATTAAAGGCTTCACCTTTCCAGTTATGCTGCAAAGAAAGAGTAAACACTGAGTGAAATTACTGTGAAGCAGGAAAGATCAGACTTTTCCCTCAAGCCACTTTACTTGAACAGTCAGAAACAAAGCAACTAATCCGTAAGGATCTGTGTTAAAACAAACAGCTTTATTATGCCCTGCTTTACACTTTATTTCCACAGGCCCCAGTGTTTTCTAATACAGATAGGACAGTCAGTCTTGGCTCTATATTTACAGTATTTAAGTCAGACTTCCAATATCAATTCAACGGGATATTTAGGCCAACAGCAACTTAGCTTGACTTCCTTACTTCAAAATGAGACAGACTAACACACTAGATACCTGGAGAAGTTCTGGTGTCTAATATGGTAATCTGTATCATTTCTTTGATGCCAGATTGAATCCTAGGGGACCATTCCAGCACTGCATTGTACCCTGTATCACTCAACTGGGTGGGGCTGCCCAGTAAAAATGCAGGCCCCCTTTATGCAGTGGGCAAGGAAGCAAAAGGGTCTGTGCCTTTAGCAAATCAGATTTTTGCCTGACTAACCATTTATAATAAGATTAGTGAAAGGCATTCAGTTTTTCAGCTTAAATGCTCTTTGCAACCATCATGGTAAAAACACGTTTTGTAGTCTGCAATCTTTTTTGGCACAACTGAAATATTTTGCACAGCTTACTGATTTATTGTCTTGATGATCTTTTCTTTAGCCTTAGCAGTTCACGATGTCTCTTGTGACATTGCTCTTGACAACCTGATACCTGAGCAGAATTCATTCCTCTTTAGGCACTACCAAAAGGTAACAATTTCAGTGATAATTTAATGGTTCGTAACATATACATAAGCCACACAGACCAGATCAAGTGACATTCGCATGAAATGTTAGGCCCAAAACTAGGTCCCTAAATCCCTGTGTAATTACAGCTATCAATATATTTCATGCACATGTATCCACCATCCCTTTCAGTGTTCAGTTTGATTCTTTGGATGCAGATTTGCAGCTTCTGTGCAGTGAAGACCAAGCTCAGATACTGTGTGCAGGAATTCTAAGGTGTTTGGCTGAATAGGACATGGTGGATTTCCTTTGATGAGATTTTTGTTGAATTTAAAGAGCACATACACTGCCCAAATGTAAAATATTATTTTTTTCACTGGTTATTTGTATAGCCTAAATTTATTGCAGACTTTTCCTTTTTATTCTTTTCATTCCTTTTTATTCTTAGTTAAGTTTGTCTTTGTTACCAGTGCCAGATTTGCCAGTTAATACACAAAAACATCACAGCCTTACAGACTGCAGCTTAAGAACAGATCTTTGTGCTTCCTTTTGTCATTAAGTTCAACTATCAACAAAATGCAGCCAGTAAATGATGAAGAGACTCACTAAATGTTTAGTTCTAAAATCATTAATTGTTTTTTTATTCCCTTTCCAGCATTTTTTATGAAGTCAGCTTCCTAAAAATTTTCATTATTTTCTCTTTAGGTAATCAGACATCTAGGGACATGTAGACTGGATCTGAAAATGAAAGGTGTCGCTCATTTGGACAGCTTGTTTCTATCTAGCATTCCTCAACACACTGGCATTTCTGCCTGCAGTACAATCTGATGACCCATTGCATTTTCAGTATCCCAGCTCTTCTGGCAAGACAGGAATAAAAGCCTTTCTCTCTGCTTCTCTGCCTAATGTTTCCCTATTGACAACCAGGTTCGAAACAACTAATTGAGGGGGCAGGAGAGAAACCTGTGCTCCTGCCTTGAGCCCTCACTTGCCAAGCTACAGCCTGGAATTTTTACAGCTCTGTCCTGAAACTCTGACAAGAAGGGTTTACAACAGAAATCTTGCCAGACCCTTAACTGTAGCAACGCCACTATAATATTTATAAGTACATTATACTCTTTCCAAACATATGCACTTATTACTTATGTCTCTGCTTCTGCCTCTCTTCTGGGGGACTTTTCTGTGTAAACAAAACAGATTCTCTTGCTTATACTTAGAAAATCTAATTGCTCTGCGTCTCTAGCTGTTATACAAATGCCCAAACAGCCAAGAGATTCTTTCAGTGCATTTGCACAGCAGTAAGCCTCTACAAAAAAACATAAACTTCCTTTTCCACTTTGCTCTTCTTTTCTTTCATAAATCTGCCCATTTCACTCGTGTTTGGATAAGATTCTTCTTTAAAAAAAAATTAAAAAGATGCAAGTCTGAGGTGCATAGGCAATCAGTTATACAGACCAGCCTTACAAGAGCTGACAATTCTGTCCCTTTAAGTAAACAGAGGAACAGAAAAGATACATAAACAAAAAGACCTCTTGCAGGGCTGACAGCTTGTCTGCTCCAGCAAAAGCAGGTTCCCAGGGAAAGTGATTGCCAAATAGTAATAGGGAGTGACAGGGATTTCCTATATTTTCCATGAACATCTCAAAGCAGTTTGTTCCTGGGCACAGATATGCCCATTTCTGCTGATGAGTTAGACAGATGTGGCCTGCAGGTGAGAAAGTGCTCAGAAGTAGCTAACCCAAAAGAACACAGGTTCCTCTCCACAAGGCTTTCACAGGATTCAAAGTCACCAGAGCTTTTAGTGAACACAGACCAAGATGCCCTTACCTGCTGCTGGGTTTCAGGTTTGCAAATCAAAGTCAAATTGAGGAATAACCTGACAGCAGCCTCAACTGAGCTTAAAACAAAATGAAATAGCATTCAATTCTGAAAGAGTAGAATTGTACTGAAATCATCTTTCTTGTGAGAGTTTAGCTGTGTTTTAACCACTTAAGATGGGTCTAGACCAGCTCTAAAACACTAGGCAATCAAACACGTATGAATATGAAATCAAACAGGTATGAATATGTAGCCTGATTCTAGTCAGGAGCACTAGGTAAGTTTTCCCCTTCAGCTGCCTTTTTACCCTTACTAAGAAATATTTCAGTTGTATCTGCTTGAAGGCTTAGATAATCCAGAAATTAAATTACTTTGAATTACGGTATGCATATAGCATGTAAAAAATAAATAATTGGGGGGGGCGGGGGGGGGGGAAGACTTTCAAGTAAAAAAGTAATACCTAGAGCACATTATACAGAGAAATTGTATAAGTTAGTTAAAACACTCCTGTGTGGGATTTTCTGGAAAACAGCCTCTCTGGTCTCTCTGATGCTGATGCAGTCTCTCTTATCAGGAGAAATATACGTTGGTCAGCATCTTTCTTCTACAGTTCTTCTGCAGTCATGAACAGGTCATAAAAAATGACACAACTTTTTTTTTAAAAAATCTACTTTCACATAACAAAAGCTCTCTAAGATATTCTTCCCTGTTGCACTTTATTCTTTAATAGCTTTTGTTTTCTCAGAAAAAGGATTTAGTTTTTAGTGAGTGAGCTCTTCTGTCTACACATATGACATATGTGATACAGCTGCAGAAAAATGGGGAAAGAGTAGATTCAAGTTATCCCTAAATTATATGATGAGTTGTTTGAATGACTGATCTGATCAGAACAGTAAAAAAATGACGTGAGGTTGGATGAATGTCTGTGTTTCTAATCCTGATAATTTTAAGGATGTGAAGACAAAGTTACCTGTGGGGGCAAAAAACATTATGGAAGACCAAGTATAATCCATATGTAGGAGGAATTGTATAAAGATTGTTCTTAAGTATATATATTATTCCTCTCAAAATATTTGCAATAAATTCTGGGGATTAACCTAAGTAGAACCTCCCAGAAAACACCACAGAACTCAGTCACTAATGCTGAAACCTAGCATTGATAGTAGGCCTGGGTTTTTTTATCTGGAAATATGTCTGATCATTCATGATTCTTTAAATCTGAGGAACTTAAAAAATAATTAACCCCTGCACTGAAATTATACAGCACAGAGATAAAGCCTAATAAATTCTTTTATTTTCCCTTTGGTTTTGGCATGAATTCTGTCAGAACACTTTAGCCTTGAATGAACTTTATCCTGACAACTGAAATTGTAAAGCCAGGAAGTTAAGACTATTAAGAAAAATGAGACCGAGGGGGCAAAAAAACATACAAATAGGTTTGATGACAAGGAACAAATTTCATTAAGAAGAAACCCACATGAGAAAAACCAGTTTTTATTTTGCTGTTTTAATGGACAAAGTCAGCAATATAAAACAACCAGGTCATCCATCTATTCCTGCAGGAAAACCACTGGAGCCTTCAATATCATAGTGTCAGCTGCTTTTCTATAGCCTGACCTCATGAGCTAAGAAGCATGAACTCTGCTAAAAAAGATTCCTTTGGGCTCAGTAAGGATGCCTCCTGTTTATCAGTTTGCTCTGTGTGTGTGTGTGGGTATTGTGACACCTGCAGTCTGATAGAGCTGTTATTGCTCTAACTAGGCAAATTAATTTAGGCACCTGGGGTATTTTTTTTTTTAGTCATGCTTAAGTGGCTGATTTTAGCCTTTGAAAACAGGAAACAAGTGCTGTAATTGTAAAGAAGTAATCCGGTAATCAACCCATTATGGACAAGAAATCAAGGGTGGGTTTTAAGGGTTTGCCTTTTTTTGGGTTGGATTTTTTTTTGTTTTGTTTTGTTGTTGGTTTGATTTTGGGGAGGTTTTTTGGTGGGTTTTTTTGGGGGTTTTTGTTTTTTTGGGTTTGTTTTTTTTTTTGTTGTTTTTGTTGTTTGGGGGGTTTTGAGTCAGAAGCTTATAACTGGACACAACTTAGACACTACTTTCCTTAACTAACCCCTAATTCTGCTTAGAGCAGTAAGGAAATGGAGGAGGAGGAAGACTTAAATGGACTGAACCAGAAAATAATAAAAGAAAAACAATACTATTCTCTGGAGACATTAGTGTCATAATGAAAAATCAGTTTATTCTCAGTTAGAATAAATTTGGAAAGAAAGAAAACACAAGAAGATAATTTTCAAAGGAACAGCTTTCATAAAAAATTGATGTGTGTATCATGGGACTAGCTTTAAAAAGGAAGCAATAATTTAAAGACCATTCTCTTTCCCAGAACCCTTGCTTCAAATTTGTAACAAAATAGTCAAGGGCAGAGCTGTTTAGAAAAGCAGTTAGGTTCACCTGAAAGTGATTTGGGCAGGTTTTGTTTCACTTCCTTTTGGTAATATATTGTGATTAACAGCTAAGATGTATAAGGAGAGCTAAGTTGTTAAATCAAACTTAGAAAATCAGAGTGGCAAACCAGAGAGAATGCTAAATTGAAGGAAGAATCATTTTGCTTTCCCACTGCCCAAGACATAATCAAAAGCTCTGCATCTACAGCTCATGAGTCAAATCTTGACCACATAAGTGAAAGACAGGTACTGCACGTGCATAGCTAATTAACAGCTTTGTTTCTAGGTGTTAGAAGACTACGCAAAGTTCCAGTAGATTTCACTCCTGAAAAACTAAATCCAACATTTTTGAGAAATGACAAGACAACAGATATATGCAGCCAGCTATGTAAATCCATGACTTGGCTTGTCAATGATGACACTAGGCAGGGTTCCTGGGCAATGTAGAGACACAACCATCTTCTTGTTTTTTGCTTCCTGTAACTGAAAATTTTGAATTTGGGTCTGCCTTCCACGCTTATTTGCTGAAGATGATGGCCAGAAGCTGCCTTAACCTCCTGCCTATGTTCCAGCACTACTCACCTGAGCTGTGGTACTTTTGCACACAGTGTCTCCTCAGTTATTCAACAGGAATTTCCTCCCACACCACTGACAGCAGAACAAACCACATGAAAATGGAACGAGTCCTAAGACACTGAATATTTCCCCTCCCCATCCTGGATGTTTACAAGCATTCTTTGCTGTCAAAACAATATTAGTACAAACCAGTGATTGTGCTGGGGTATTTCAGTCTAAGCATGTGGCTAGATATATAGAGAAACACTTAGAAAACAACTTTCTTAAACAAATAAACAGCTGAGCTCTTGAACTTTATGCTCACAGTAATCTCTGTCATCATTAATCACACTCAGTGTTTGACATAACAGCCTAAATGAGGGGGGCATGGAGAGCAGGGGAGTAGGGTAGAAAAAAGTCATAACCTCCTGTTTAAACTACCTGAGAACCATTTTCTTAAACCTGGAATATAGGATGGGTCAGACCCATCTGCTCAGGGGAGTTAATCTTGTGAGGAGACAGACCTGATACCTTTGGCATGAGTGATGCTAGAAGTAGATGGATGGCATTCACAGTTAATTGCTAAAAGCCCGAAAGTTCCTTGCAAGAAGCCTCCATACACCACCACAAGTTCTGTATCATACCTTTTCAGAGTCTGTTTCTGTTTAAAAAATTATAAAAACACAATCCAACTTCTAAGAATGAGCGTTTCTGCATTAATAAGATGCTTAGGGAAAACGATCACTTCAGAAGTCTTGAAGAGGAGTCAGATAAGGACCACAAACTACTGTTTCAAGCAGTACCCTTGATTTTCCTACTAAAAGTTTCTCACTTATAGTCACAAATCCAGGTGGAGAAGCTGAGGTAGTTCCTGTTGTCAACATGTGTTTTTCTCCTATGACACGAGAACATTATTGATTGATATATAAGTTACTGGAGTCATTCACATTATTTTCTCTGGGAAGGGGGAAGAAGAGAAGATGGCTGTGGGAGAGACTGAGTGGGAAAAGAGGTGTGGGCAAAGAAAATGGATTATTTTTGCTGCTAGCAAAGCTTGGTTTTTTTCCCCTCATCATCAAATAGTGCTGTTCAGCTGATGAAAACCAGATGGACCCTTAGACATTTGATGAAGCAATAAGGTCCACATGCTGAATGCTAACATGAAGCAAAGGTGCTAATTACTGGCTTGTAGGTTAAAAAAATGCTCCACCTGCACACTATAACTTCTGAACCTTCATTTGCTAGGAACAGGAAAACAATAATGTAAACAACCTGTCTCACTCATTGTTCTTTTATGAGAGAAAATTTGAATTTTAAGGCAGATTATGACCCTGAGAGACAGAAAAAAACCTATGCAACCAGATTTGCCAATTGAACAGATTGAAGAATCGAATAATTTTTAGGTAGAGAGAGTAGCCAGTGCATCATCTGGGACCAACTGTGTTCCTTAGTATTGCCTCAGCCTAGCCACAAATAGATCCTGAAAACCTTTATCCTCTTGTTAAAAAAAAAAAAAAAATAACAGAGTCCTAGAGCCTTAGCAGACAGGCCTGATTTCCAATTGCAGCAAGTGAGCCATGGATCCCAGCATGAGACCAGGGACTTCTGTCCCTGCTAATGTGCTGGATGGAGCTTGCTTTGCTGCTGGTATGCAACAACTGATTGACTTGTTTGGTTCCACAAACAACAAAGGTTTACCAAGGAAGCTCCAGAAGCTGGGAAGGTGACAGTTCTTCCCTCTCCATGCTTAGTGTTATGTCTCATGATGCATTGTAGAATAATTAAACCTTGAATTGAATGATGTGGTGTTGGCTGCCTTCCTCACCCTGGCCTTTTCCCACACTGTCAAATTTCCTCTTTTCAGCTACATTGCCTTGCCTCTCTTAAATTTTATTTCAAGACAGATTTCCACCTTCCTTCATCATTCATTCTTTTTTCTCAAAAGTCCCGGCACTACAGGGACCTATCTGTGGCTGCAGCAGGGACATAGGAGAAGGCATAGGACCAGCTGGGTGTAGATACATCTCTCCCTCCAGGGCAGTGTTTGGAAGAAAGGCATCCTTGCCTCTGGCAAGTTAGCAGTCAGCAGCACTGCAGTGTTGTGCTCCTGCTTCTAACACACTTCCATTCAGCAGCTTCATGTGGTGGGGAGCGTGGCGGAGAAAACAAGTTAATAGTGTGACCCTGTCTAAAATCAGCAGAGCAATCCTCTCCTTGTCAACTTGTACCCAGCTTCCTGTTTTGATGCACCATTCCCTGACTACTATTTAATCCCATTTTGGCTCTAAAAATATTACAAAATACATTTTTGGCAATGGCTTTCTGAGATTCCTAGCAAAAAATTCATTTTTGGGAAGATGCCGAAATCTAATAAATCTCTTCAGGAGAAATGTTTTCTAAATATAGCTGCTGTGACCACTTGTTGCATTTAAGCACTGATGTTTGGAAATAACCTGTTATGGGAGAAATGGATACACACTTCTCTGTAAATGATTTATAAGTACTGTTGTCACCAAAAAGACTACTACCCCATGGAATAGTGTGACCCTGGGACAAGGGACAAGATTAGACATAAGAGACAAGCTGAAACAGCTCTTGAATACAATTCAGAGAATGGTGGCCTTTTACAAATGAAACTACAATAATAGGAGTCTTGGAAGTAACAAGTGCTACCAAATAATTTCCCAGACACCACTAACTTGGAGATAAGCCTGAGGAATAGTATGGAGTAGATCTCTCCGGAGTCTGTGACACACAGATCTGCATCCTCTGAAACTAGAGTAAGGTCTAAGATCTTAAGGAAGGTAAACAATTGCAGCAGTATTTGTGACACAACCATAATAATTTGGGGAATGGCAAAATATATGTATTAGAACAATATTTCATGGATTCTGGTTGCACTAGAAGTTTCATCTGCTTGGTATTATTTTCAGCTTGAAGGTGATGCTGGAGAGTGTCTTCCTTTTACTTGACAAATACTTGTGTTTTAAAGAGATGTCACTCTAAGCAGAATTTCCTCTGATATTCCTGAATGTATGGAAAAGATAATTCTGCTGAATGAAAGTAAGAAGTAGAAATGGACATGCCCTGGGCACAGCATACAGCTCTCTTGATGTATATATACAGAAAAATCCCAAAAGGCTTAAGTGGACTCAAGATCAGCAGTTTCTTCATTTCATAGGTGTGGAAAGTCCACTGCATATTCTGACGTTTGTTGAAATCCACAGAGTGTTTTATAATCAGTTAGCAAGGTCTCAGAGGATTTCTCAGAAGCATAGAAGTGATCAATGGACCCCAGATTAGGAGGTGTTCTGTTAGAAACTTTGGAAAACAAATGTTTCCTGTCCCAGTTTCCTCATGTTCCAAACCATGTACAGGTCATACAGTGAATAAAATCTAAACACAACCAATACATATGATCCTTACTTTCGTTCTAGAAAATGCTAGAAGACCAATTTGCATTAATTTTAACTTCACACACAGACTGTTTCCTTGTAACACACTCTCTCTGCTAGGTCATATCTAATAGAAAAATGCTTACATGGCAATAGCTATTTTCTTATATATCCACAAATATTCTACTGAGATAGTCATAGTTTAATTTTTTTTTTTTTTTCACAAAAATCATACTACTGATTCCTACAACAAAATGAGACACGAGCTTCAAATAAAACAAGAGGTTAACAATAATTTGTATAATTCCCATGTTAAAATGGTTGGAGCTAATACACTCAGATTATAGACCACATAGGATTGTAAAATGCATGATTTTTTTTTTAATACATCACAAATTGACTAATTAAATATTTGAACTACTGACAGATATTATAGGAAAGATGTCTCTGAGGGGAGATAAAAGAAGACTGGGAAGGACAATGGTGTCCATCTTTAAAAAAGAGACAGAAGAAGAAAGGGGAAATTTTTACACTACAACCCCAGGATACCAGAGAAATGCTTAAACAAATAATCAACAAACCATCTGTAAATACCTAGAAAATAAACAATTTGATAAGCATAAGCCAGTTTACATTTGCCAGAACAAACTGTGCAAAACCAAAGTAATTCCTACAACCACATAACAGAACTTGTGGATAAAGAAGCCATAGTTGTAATACAGCTCATCTTAAGAAATGTGCCAGACTGTATGACATGATGTGCTCTGGAGAAAATTATGGAAGCACAGACTAGGTGAAAGAGAAATACAATTCTTTTTTTGGGAGGGAACAACCAATGGCTAAAGGGCTTTTCCTATATCCAGTATTTCTCAGTATTTTCAATAATGATCCATAAAAGATACAAAAAGTATTTATCAAATATGAAAACCAACTTATTCATCAGATTTGAAGAGGACACAAATAAGACAATCTCTAAATGCACTAGAGAATATAAAAGACACCACAATCCTCCTACATTCATTTTATCAGTCAGAAGGGCACACTTTCCACAGGACAGAGGACTATTTATTGCCTCTTTACAGGAACAAACTGCTGCAGGAACAGCATTTAGATAGAAAAGAACGAGGTGTTACATAGTGGATCACAGGGCGAATGATGCAGTGTTTCAAGTGACACGTTGGAAAAGGAAGATGAAGATAAGCAGTCTGCAGGAGACTAGATTGTCCTTCTTCCTCTTTCAGAGCTTGAGAAACCTCAGCTCTGACAGGAGAACTGCATATTTAAAGCCTACAAAATATGCTTTAGAGGAAAAATTAGAAAATTTGAGGTTACTTGATCACTAAAAAGAGGATGGAGGTGACATGCTAATTGTCTTAAATATACAAAAGAAAGTTGCAAAGATGAAGTACGTGTTTTCTATGTCCTTGGTGTTTAGGACTAGGTTAATAGAAATACTTAGATTTTGTATTAACAAAGGTTTCCTAAGAGCATGAATGGTGAAGTTCCAGAGTAAACACAGGAGGAGACTGTGGACTCTTCAAAATTAAACACTTTTAAGAAGTGATCAAACATGTAAGATGTAATACGATTATGGTTGGTTCTGTCTTCCCATGTTTATCACTTTGAAGTCTTCTTGTGCTCCTGTGAAATGACAGTCCACAGAGAGCTGATGGCCTCTGAGGTCACAGTCTTCAGACTCCTATCAAAGTGCATCTCCCTAGTACAGTTCTCAACTAAAACTTTAATGGCAAGGGCACACAGCTTTCCACAGAAGAATGTGAGGTTTGGCAATGACCAGTTAGCTGAAAAAGCTTGGACATACTGGCACAGGCACTACCTTGAAATCTGAATTCATTTTACATCTTACCTTTATTCCACCAGGATCTCACTGAAATATGGAAAAAAAAAAAAAAAAAGGCAGGGGATGGGGAAGAGGGAGCACAACTTACCTGCTGCTTCCCTCCCCACTTTTTCTTTATTTAAACTCATGGAAACCAGGAAATTCTCCCAGATTTGCCAGTGGTACAGCAGTACAATTTTTTTTTTTTTACACACAACTAAGGTGGAGAAAATTTAAGCACACAAGATGTATAATTATCACCCTGAAATGCACTGCCTGGAATGTATTATTGCTGTTGTGAAATGGAATTTATACACAATGAGGAAACACTTAGCCCTCAGATTTGCTGGACATTATCAGCAGGGCTGTGACATCAAGGGCAGCCAGTCCAACACCTCCAAGAGAGCTCCGCACTCCCAAACCACATTACACTCCTGAGTACTTATTACCAATAAAACAAATGTTATGGCTGTATATTTTTAGGTAGCCCAAATTATTTTTCAGCCAGTCTTTCATGTGCTGAAGAGGTCTATGTGACACAGTGAGGCTCACTTGGAGCGCTTGAAGGCAACATGTTTTACCTCTTTGGTTCTGCACTTCAGGAGCTGCTCTACAGCAGTGCTGCTGGAGCAAAAGGTCGCATGGAATAAACCCACTGCAAACAATCATCTCTGCTGGTGGAGAATGAATCCTAACACCACTTTGGCAGTTGTGGGTATCAAAGAGCAGCTACACTCAAAGGAGAGGAAAGAACATCTGAGTGTTTCTGCTGCAGCCTCAACCACAGCAAGCCTCAGCAGGCAGGCAGTGGTCGTGGCTGTCTCTGTAACACCTACCTTGGTCCAACAGAGACACTCTGAGCAGCAGCTCAGCAGGGCTCCAGCTCGCTCACAACAAGCAGACCTCACCATGCATTAGGATCTGCCTAAGTTCTAGACCCGTGACACATTTTGGCAGGTTGGCATCTGGTGGTTCAAATGCACCTGCTTACAATTAGCTACAATAAATTCCACATAAAAGATCTCATTGCTTGGATCAGGATACCTTGTTCACATACTCATTTTTTAACCCTTTCAGTATCCTAGCTTTATTAAAGGTTAGTCACAGAGGTTTCCACTAACTTTTATTGACCTTTTCTTCACCAGAGCTTCCCTCTTAAAAATTCAGTTTAAGGACCTTATATTGAGGACAAAAGAAAGCCCATTAACTGCAGTGCAAGAGACTGGATTGTGCTGTATGAAGACAACTAAAGTAAACAAAACCCACTGAACATTCTCTGTGATGCTGAGCAGAAATAGATTAACTCCTAATATGGAGTTAATACTCTCCCAAAACACACAATAGCATTTCCTTGTACTCCTAATTATGACAATAAAACAACTGTGTTTGGAGAGGAAATGAAGAAACACCAGAAATCACCTGGTCACCCAATACACGTGCATTATTGAGCTATAAACTTCAATTTTTGGATACCACCACCACATTCTGCTGCTACAGTGATATTTTTTATGTCTCACAATATGGACTTTAAGAGGGACAGCCTGCCTGGTTTATGTACTATTGTGGGACACTGAGATTTTTACTGGAAAGAAATAATAAACTATCAAACAAGCATGCTCTAATTGTGCTAATAAATAGTCACAAAATCCTGTTAACTCCAAAAGCCTGGGGCAAAATGTATTTACTCCAGGAAAATAAGAAGTAAATTAATTTAGGATAGGATGCACCTGGAGGAAGTTTAGACCTAACTGTTGGCCCAAACCAAATGTGAAGGACGTCTGGATCCAGTTCCATATTCATATTCCATCTTGCTTCGACCTCTATAACATGATGGAATGGGAAAAGCCAAACCCCAGATCCAAGAATAAACAATATTTCAAGGATTAATATAAACCCTTTTCCTCCTTCAATGAGACATACAACATCCTTGTAGTCAACATTGTGCAAACTGGATGCATGCATAAGCATATGAAATTTAACTCCATCCATCCATGTTTTATTTCTTTCGGTAACACTGACTGCACATCCTTAACTGCATTATTCTCCAAAATACCACAGCCTGATAGGTAAAAACAGGTACAGATTAAAGATTGACTACCAGTCTTGTAAAAAATTCTTCCACCCTGATTAAAAGTGGAAAGGAAGGTTTTTATCGCCAAAAAAAATTATTATGGTCTCCCATTCTTTTTGTTTTTTATTCAGGAATTCAGTTAAACAGAAAATATAGCTGACATTTATGCTGAATGGGCATTTGGAATTGGGCATAGTATGTTGACAATGAAATTATCTCCTTCTTGTAAAACCATGGGATTAAATGCAAACTACATTGCAACAAATTTTTTTTCTTCTTTTTTTCTTGTTTTCCTTTTGATTGGGTTTTTTGGGGGGTTTTTTGTTTGTTTGGGGTTTTTGGTTTTTTTGATCATTGAGGTCAAGGTATTGTGGCATATTTATCCTCCCCTACTCTAGCTGGCAACCCTTCTGCTTCCTTTCTCCAACTGGAGGGGAAGGTGAGAGGCTGCTTTGCATTGTCTGGCAGGGGACGTTCATCTCATGGGAGAGAAGATGCCTTCCTACTGACTACAAAAAAAAGTCTCTGTAGACAGGATATACAGCACACTCCATGCAAACTTCATTTTGATGTAATTAAGTGATATTCACAAGGCAACATCACTTCATGTGTTACTAAGTTTGCTCTGGCATACTCCAGGGGCTGAGCCCATCTGGGGCCAGAGAGCAAGGAAAAGGCTCAAGATTGCAGACTTCCGAGTGCAAAACCACCTGGCCATATTTTAGATGCTTAATCCAAATTGTCACATATAACTGCACATGCCGTTTCAGGCCACATACAGCTCACAAGCATCAGTGTTAGGAAAGCCATCCGATACACTAGGAGAGGCACAGATTGCACTATATAGGAATAGAGGCACCCCAGAGAAGGGCCACAAAGTTGAAAATACGACTGGAGCACCTCCTCTGTGAAGACAGCCTGAGAAATTTGGGAGTGTTCAGCCTGGAGAAGAGAAGGCTGCATGGAGACTTCACAGCAGCCTTCCAGTATCTGAAGGGGGCATACTGGGAAGTTGGAGAGGGACTTTTCACCAGAAACAGAAGTGACAGGAAAAGGAGCAATGGGTAAAAACTGAAAGAGGAGAAATTCACATTTGATATTAGGAGAAAAGTCTTGACTGTGAGGGTGGTAAACCACAGGAACAGGTTGTTCAGAGAGGTTGTGGATGCCCCAACCCTGGCAGTGTTCAAGGCCAGTTCAGATAAGACTTTGAGCAATCTGGTCTAAGGGAATGTGTCCTTGCCCATAGTCCCTTAAGGTCCCTTCCAACCCTTAACATTCTGTGGTTATATAAATGAAAATTACATAGAGGTCTCTTATAATCTTATATAGTTAGTAATAGGGTTAATCCAGAAAAGATCTCTGACACTTCAGAAAAATCTCAATCAAGCAAAAAACCCCAAAGAGTCATAACTGCAATGTACCAGAGGAAGGGAACAGGAAAATGCTGTCCACGGCTTTAATCCATTCAAATGTCTATATCAAAGCAATACAACAGAAGTAATTTTTCATATCTAGTCCACAGAAGCCAGATGCACTTAGAGTGTCTGTGCATATATACATAAAATTCCCATCAAAATTGGTGGGAGTTGTGCAGCCTCAGAAAAGGGGTGCAGTCTTCTTACTTGAAGCACTTTAACCATGAAAATTCCAGAGAACTTATCTTGTCACTAGTCTCTTGAGATACATCTGTCTCACATTCAGTAGTTCAGGTAAAGTAGTAAAAAAAAGAAAAAAAAAAAAAAGGCAACAGAAAAGCTTTGTGAGGTTTTATTAAAGACTTTTACATAGAGCAGGGTTCAACAAGATATTTACTACTCCACCAAAGATTTATGCCACCAAAAGCCAACTTGGGTCTTTAATATAAACCAAATCCCCCTATATTTAGTTGAGCATGGAGAATGCAGTATCATATCAAAGTGAATCCAACAGCTGAAAGGATGGAATCTATAACTTATATTTCTCTCTCTATAATTCTTGTTGACTTCACATAGCACCACTCTCTCCAAACATATTCTTATTTCCCCAAAGCTTGAATTCTAGGGAGAGCTGTAACAACATCTCAGTCCAACAACTTTGTGACTGCTCCCTTTTCATAAAACAATTTCCCTGGGTTCTGTGCTTCCTTGACAGCTCTTTCTCATTACAGAGCTTTCCCTACCTCATTACTCAATAACCTATCCTATATTGTCCTTGAGAGCTCCCTCCCTCCCATTTCTCAGGAGGAGACCATGACTCATTTTTATACTCCCTCCCCAGGAACCAGGCGTTCCCCAGGTGCATTTCATAAGGGAGAAAGAAAATGGTTGCTTAGGCAAAAATATGTTTCAGGTGAATGCACACTGAGGCAACAGACATGCAACATGGAGGAACCAGATTTACCTTTCCCATTGTTTATTTATTCCCAAGTCTAATTCCCTTCATAGGCTATATCACCAATTCCTACAATTACTCTTGTTTTACACTGTTGGCCTCTACCTTCCTACATCCTCTTCCCCCTTAATTTTAACATGCTTAGGAAAAGCAAATCACCCCGAAGAAATTCCTAGGGGAAAGTCCTTATGCAGCTACACAGTACATAAAGAGGAGCTTGTTTGCTCAGCTTATTGATGAGCAGAAACTTTGCCAAGCTGTAAAGAGCAGGACTGTTACTACTTGATTATGGACAGCTGCTTCACACTGTTACAAAAGGCAGTTTTGCTGCATGTTTGAATTTTGGCTGTTTTTTTCATAACTATTCTGCAAGTGCTTGTGAAAACCTCCAAAGCAACAGCTTAACAAATACTATTCACCATCCTTCTTTTCCTATGGGAGTCATTGTTATGTTATCCTTACAGGTGTTTTCCTTATAGCAGCCTTAGTACGCAAAGTGGGGATTGGTGGCTCCACTGCATTATTTTCATTGTCCTTTTACTTGTACTGTGATGTCAAGATTGTTTTGCTTTTCCTGCCTGGTGCCTTCTCTGATCTAACTTTCACTACTAATAAGAGTCTTTCCACTCAATTCCTAGTGTATCATAGGGGGATTTATTTTCAAAGGTGCAGAATTTCCTGTTGCCTGTTATAGTGGATCTTCCTAGAAATCACTGTGATCAGATAGCACAGTGTGACTTTGTTCCACTATCAAATTTCCTTGGCATTAGAAAAGAGTGATGGACTGCCAACATAAGCAAAAGTATGTGGGCAATTTCTTAGCTGGTGTTACCACACAAGTTTATTTCCCCCACACTAAATTCTTACAGAAGTTGAATTTCTAAGACACGAGATTTCTGCTGCAAACTGAGCAAACCTTGATCTCCATTATTTCATCTGAAAGTGGCAGAAATATGAATTTTTCCAGGCCTCACATACGAGAGACACAAGACTTGGTGGAAGTGTAAAAAAGGAGACTATGAAATCAAAAGGAAAAGGAAAGGAGGAGAGGAGGCCCTTTGTAAGAACAGCTGGAGAAAGAAAAACCCTTCCAGTGCTGTGCTGGCTGCCTCCATCACTCTCCTCAGAGTCCATGCAGGTGCTGGGTCTGCTGGTGGATTGTGACCTGCTGGCTGATGGCACGAGTGATGAATTACAGGCTGCAGCTGGTGCTGGCCAGTGACCTCCAGGTGGGAGCCCTGCCCAAGTCAGGGGTCCTTCAGTGGCCTCAGAATGCAGCGCAGATGCACGTGGCATGAGGAGATGGATGAAATACATCTCACCAGAGGTGTGAGGTATGCTGTGTTCCCACGCGCAGACAGTGCCGCTCCATTCAACCCTAGGTTGGATACGATGCTTTCCTTCAGCAGGTTTATAAAGCACATCAGGAAGGAGGTCAGCACTATGCCGTATTTTTTGCAGACTGAGAAAATGGGGTACAGGTGAAATAAATTACTAAGAACACCCAGGAAATGTCTGGCAAGGCCAGGAATGGAAGACATTTCTACTCTGGTGCCTACATGTGGATTTGCTACAAGAATATCCATTCTGGCCTGTCACATGAAAGAACAGACATTTTACAAGCAACCTTTCCTAACATGTTTTTTTTTTTTTTTTCTATTATTATTCCTCTTAAAATAATCCTGCCATTAAAACACAAGTGAATTCACAGGCATAAAACTCCATTTAAATAACATTATATTGACAGAACCTGACACAAAGCCTGGAAATTCAGAGTTATGGTTGGCATTCCCTGCTGAATTTGAGTCACTATGTCTTTTATTTTCCACATGAGCATTAGTGTCAGCCTTAAGTGTGGATTTCCTGACTTTTTCAGCCTGTGTCATAACCTTCACTTTATTTAAACACAGAATTTTTCCTGCAAGTATCTACTGAATAGGTCACCAGAATTACAGTGTCATTTTACTGCTTCTAAAGTAGGTCCTGGCAAGTAAACTAAGAAACAACATAAATCTTGATCCAAAGGCCTAACCAAACCCAGTCCTAATTTTTCTGATTTTACAAAGAAAAAAAAAAAAAAAAAAAAGATAGCTGGGGGTTTCTTTAAAAATAGCATATTTTGGTTTTTTCTATCCAGGACTAGAA
The DNA here is from genome assembly GCF_017590135.1 of Pyrgilauda ruficollis. Classification (NCBI taxonomy): domain Eukaryota; kingdom Metazoa; phylum Chordata; class Aves; order Passeriformes; family Passeridae; genus Pyrgilauda; species Pyrgilauda ruficollis. Next base: position 7,142,858 of record NW_024524378.1, read on the forward strand.
GGAGAAATTAAAACACTAACAATAAGTCTTCTTGCATTGCCTTGCTCTGCTGTTGCAAAGGCAGGGAATGTAGGCAGCTCAGCCATTTGCTCATATATCTCAGCAAATGCTCTTTACCAGAACTGCCAGGACTCCCATCAGTGCCCTGAATTTTTGGCTATGATGAACCAGTCGGGTCACTACAGTTCCTAGTGCATGCAGAAAGGAGATGTAGAGTCAATATGAGCAGTGGAGTAATTTGCATGGGGGAGGAATTGCATTCTACTGTCATCATGCCGTGCTTTCCCTGCTACTTGACAGCACATGTCCAGAGACATGGCATCATTTGGCACGTGCCTTGGTGACATGCTGGGTTCATCTATGCAAGCAGACCTGCCCCGTGAGAACAGGGCTAAAGGTGCATGGTCACACTCCCTGTCATGTGGGTCTGATGGAGAAGGGATGAACGACACTGAGGACAACACCAGCAAAGAGTATCTGCCTGAGGAGCCCTCCAGCTCCATCTCTGATGGACCTGGGAAAGAAGGCCAGGCTGCAGGTTGGATATTTGGTCCTGCAAAGCCAAATCTGAATTCATGACTAGAAATGATCCGTTCACCAGCCCTTGGACAGACCACCAGTATCATCTGAACTGCTTTCTCTTTAAATCTCCCTCATGCCAAATCCCCTAATTTGGACATTCGGTATATATTCTACCAATTAAAAATACATATGTGCTGGGGCTGCTCAGATGCACCTGTACACAACTGTAGGCATCAACAGAGCTTTGCTGCTTTAGAACTCCACTGAGTCTTGGCCCAAATCTGCACCAAGCCAGCATACAAACTTCCCTCTCTGTGCTAGCCAATAATCTGGTGCTATTTCAGCTTATCAGAATTTTTCTTGTTGCCCAATTCCCAGCTTCTAAATACATGGCTCTAGTAAGTAAGTGAGTGGAAGAAAAACTGGGAAGATTGTAACTTTGTCTCAGACATAGCCTGGTATTTTAAAATAAAATACTAGATAAAGACTTTCTATCACTTACGCAATTTCTAAAGCCTGTCTGAGAAACTGCAGGAGAGGGTCCAGTTCATTCTCTTTAAGATAGAAAATAAGACAAGTCCTTATCACATACTTTATATAGAAGCTCACTATATACTGTGACGCATTTAAGGCTTGATAGTGAAGTTGCAAAATTGAGATCAAAGTAGTTTTCAAAAACATAATCTCCTTCTTTTAAGTAGAATCTGTAGATTATGCAGTGTTTCCTGGGTACGCATAAACAGCCAGCTTCATGAAACCTCATCATTTAGTAGTCTTGAGACAATGGTACATTCTTACAAAACTTGTCTGTGACAACTCATTATTATAGCAGAAAACTAAACTAACACGTCCTTAGGCCTGATCACTGAAAGGTCTATTCTCAGTTTAGGATCACATTCTGCCTAACACATAGAGAAAGAAAAAAATTCTGTAAGCCCAAAGAGAAAAACATATCCCAGACTAAGGATAGTATAGACTTGGACTTCCGCATGTCTTCAACACATCCCATTAGGCCCATTTGCGGGTCTATTAACATGATCCAAAACTCAAAGAGGCCAAGCACTTCGTGTCTCAGTTGTTCTGGCACTAGAGCCGTCCCTGTGGTTTACAGCCACACTTGTCTCCCCAGTGCCAGAAATGTGCAGTGCAGAGCTGGCCCAGCACCGCTGACAACTGCGAGAAGTTTGAGGGAATGAGCAGCCAAAGCTGGAACCATGCATGAAGCTCACTTTTGCAAGATCTCAAGACCTTCTTCTGGATCAAGCCGGGGATCTCAGTGCCTAACTCCCATTACTTAGGCGGAAGGCATTTGATTTCCCAGTGGGTATAACCTCTTCTCCAGGACAGCTAACATAGGAACTTATCAAATTCACATGTATGTCAATACTTAAGCACAACTTTGAAAAGTCTTTTCTTCTGCTGTGTTCCTTTCTTTTTAATAAGAATAAACAATTAAAAAGGGATAAGATTGTAATTTCCATGATTGTTTTTGCAGTATCAATATATAACTATATACAGAATCAAGCAGAACACTGACCTCCTTGCGCTGAGGTCTCAAAGATGGAGCAAGGAAAGGAAAAAAAAAACAGAATGCTCATCTCATTTTCCCACTGGAACAATGCAGAGAGCCACATGAGCACCTTCCCACATTGCACAGCTGTGGCTTCCACTTGAACACAGTAGGAACAAGCAGGGGGATTGTGGCAGGAGCCAGCCTGGCCTCCTCACCTTGAAACACTGCCTTGAAACATCATATTTGGGGTCAGTCAGGTGTACAGGATGGGGAGCCACCATCTGGGAAGCAGATGACACCTGCCAGTCATCAAACCACCTGTGGGAGTGGATGGGAACAAAGTCCAGCGGTGCAGCCCCAGACCCAGTGCCAGGTGCCCCAGCTGGCGAGCTCTCCTCCCACATCAAGAGACCCATGGTACCTGGTCATAAAGACTCCTGGTCATAAAGACTCCAAGCCATAGGCTCTCATCTGGGAAAAGAAAAAGTGTCAGAAAGTTTTTAATCTGAGGTCTTTTCCTCAATACGTAGCATTGCAAAATCCAGTTTCACGCTTCTGCGATTAGTAACTCAATTGCAGTGCTTGTTCCTAAAATTGCATCGGAAAGACTTCAGGACACTATGCATAAACATGTGTATTAGAACATAGAGGCTGTTCCCAAAAAGGTAAAAAAAAAAAAAAATCCATTTTTTCTCAAATCCAGAAACTTTGACATCACATGTATGCATAAGAGATTAAGTGAAATGCCAAAAGTAACAGTTTCAATTGGATTTCATTACTCTGTGATGAGGTTGTCCTCTGTTATTTTTGGTACAGCTCTTAATGAGCTGAGCAACTATGCCAGTCTAATAAAGATTTGCTTAAGGTCTTTCTTCAATTTATAAAATGTAGTTTTAAATAAATCACAATTTATTCTGACTAAGGAGTAACATAAAAGACTCGGTTACAGAGCAGAAGTTTCCTTTTGTGTTCATGTACATAAGAGGGTATGTTGGTGACCTCCCTAGCATTCCCTTTTCTCTCCCTTTTTTTTTTCCTCTGGATTTCCATCAAGCATGCACTCTTCTTTTAATGGTCTGGAACTAGAAGTTTCATGGGGTGGAGTTCAAAAAAATGGGAGAGAGGAAAAATAATTTCACACTTAATACCTGATAGGGTGGGTCATTTTTGCAGAATGGAATATAATTTATTTTAATTTCTTCACTGAATAAAATGCATTTGTCCCATGTTCCTTACACCTCATTGAGACATGAATGTCTCCTTTATTTCACATACTCTGAAGAAAGATGTCTTCATTTTGGAAAAGATGCTGGTTAGTCAAATAAGAAGGAGATTCACTGAGTATGAAATTGCTTAACAAAAATGGCATATTTCATAACAGAAATGAAAAATCAAAAGACCTCTCCATGTCTCTGCATGAATTCTTTGACTAAATGAGTGCCACATGTCATGGCTTCTCATGGAGAGAGGGGAATTTTTCTTTCTGAATCTCACATATGGTACACAGTCTAAATCAGACGGAGATAAAAATGCAAGCAAACTATGCACAGTTTTGTCATGTGGGCTCATAGCATACTGATGTGGCCTGTTTATCAGAAAAAGTATTTAAAAGAAAAAAAAGCAGAATAAACCCAGTTTAAGGCAACTAGGCCCACTCTTTCCAGTGGGATTATCAGTGGTAAAAACTAATCTCATTAAAGCATCATTTATTTTCCCTTTCAAATGCTTTTTCACATGCTGCAATGGATGTGAGACTTGAAAAATCTATAAAGAGTTGGTTTTCAATACTTCAGAAATCTCATAATTCTCAAGGTTCTGGTAGGTCTTTTGATGCAATGGTGGTACTCTGCAACTGAAGCCTTGGGCGCAAGACCTCAAGCATAAAAACCAGCAAGATTAGGTCCCAAGTATCCCTGCTTACGTGAACAGATCCTTCACAGAATCCTCTGTTCTCAATGGACCTAAATTCCTTGTTTAAAATAAAGAATGTTAATAAAGGGGAAAAATGTTGGGTTGTTATTTTTTTTAATCAGCATCAGCAAGACTATATAACTAAGAGCATATTACCTTAATATACTCATAAGCAATGACATTAACATGTATGTTCTTAAAATAAAATTCTTTTTGATTATCCTTCAGAGCTAACCACACAAAAAACTCCCAAACAACAAAACCCCTAGAATAATTACCTCTTGTTTAATAAATTACTTTTTCTACTTACCCTGCCTTTCAGTCTTCCAGGAATAACCTGGCATATACTCTGGTGTCTGTTATAAATGGAGATTAATAAAGCTTATGTTTTAAAGGAGTTTAATAAAGTACAGAACAAATTAAGCCAGAAGTAGCACAACAAAAAGCCTATTAACAGTGCTACACCAGGGCCCTCTTAAAGGCCCATAGCTTTGGTGCATTCCAAGTATCATCTTGCACAGTACCTTGAACAGGATGTGGGTTGAGAACATTTCACAATGTGTCTGGTTTTCAGTAAACCAGTCATTAACTTTTGGGTTAGTTTTCACTGAAATTGTTAAATGATCATTGCTCCAAATTTGATTTCTAAAGTACCTTATTCCCTTATTAGATGTGTATTTTGGGGCACGAGATACACACTAGGTTTTGTTTGATCTGCCTTTACAGACTCAGTTAGGTTTAATTATTCTAATAATAACCCTCACAGTTAGGAAATGTTTCTGCCCCAGTGCTACTTATACCCCCTTGGAGCACCCAAAATAATCCCTTTTAATATTACTTTCAAGTTAATGATTTTTTTTTTATTTTGGGAGTCAAAGAATAGAGTAGGATGTAGGATCATTTCTATGTTCATTTTAATTATCTATTAATATTTAGAGCACTTCACGGAATTTGAGATGAGGAAAAATTACATGTATCAAGATACTGAGCTCCTTGGTTTGCATTTTCAAGAAGATGAATACATTTATTACAATTTCATTAAAGCTCAAAATAAAACATAGAAAATAACTTTTTAATATGAGTAATTATTCACAAATAGGAAGAATCACGTGAAGGAAGCAAGGGGAAATATGTCCATACCATATAGCTAATTTGCCAACTCAGCAAAGAAGTACCTCATGTGTAGCCATAGCAGTGCTAAGTTAGCTGGCTGTTTACAATTAGGCATCTGGGGACTAAACCCACAAGGGAGGTAGGTATGGTGGCTCTTCTTTTTGCCTAGCAAACTAAGGCAAGCATTAAACCCACTCTACTGACAAGTCTCAGTTAGATGCCTTGCATCCCTCTCTCTGTTGTCAGGAAAATAGCAGTACGGAGTGAGGCTCACAGGTCAGTAACAGGGACACACACGGCACAACACGGGTGAAGAAAAAAGGGACCATGTCTTCCATCCTGCCACTCTCCTCAGCCTAAAAGCACTGAATTAGACACCTTTGGGAAACTGGTCTTTGATATCTTGCACTATCTTGCACATATGATTTCTGTCTGTGCTCATCTCCTGGTTTCAGCTGGGATAGAGTAAGTTTTATTCTTAGTAGCTGGTACAGTGCTGCACTTTTTGGATTCAGGTTGAGAATAATGTTAATAACACACTGATGTTTTGCTTGTTGCTAAGCAGTGCTTACTCTAAGTCAAAGACTTTCCAGTTTCCCATGCCCTGCCAGCAAGCAGGTGCACAAGAAGCCAGAAGGAAGCACAGCCAGGACAAATGATCTGAGCTGTCCAAAGGGATATTCCATACCACAGAGCATCATGCTCACTGTATGAACTGGGGGGTGTTGGCTGGGGGAGGGGGGTTTGGGAACAGGCCGAGCATCAGTCAGCAGATGGTGAGCAACTGGTTTTTATCTCAACACATGAGTCTTACTGATTTTCTATTTTTTTTTTTTTCAATTCTCCACCCTATCCACTTAGAAGGGCCACGGAGTGAACAAGTGGCTATGTGGTACTTAGTTGCTAGCTGGGGGTTTAAACCACAACAGTGCACAGCAGGCTTTTGATTTCTCTTGAATCACAGCTGGAAGAAACATCAGCACAACCCATTTTATGTACAAGAACCTAAGAAGCAGGCTGTCTTTCTTGTGTGTTAAGATACATCCTAACTTGAAGTATGATGTTCTTCACACCTCTTGAAGCTGGGACACTGAAAAGTCCAGCATATGAAATACATAAGGGTTGGTGAGAAAGAAAAAGCAAATCAATGCATTACTTGTGGCTTGAAAGGAAGGGCAGTCTTGCTGGGAGAGGAAAGATGTGATGATGCACAGAGAAACTTACATAACACAAATTTCTATCCTATAAGGCTCCCACACACAGAAAAATACACACCTACTTTTTCTTAAACTTTACCTCTCCCCTTGGAGGGTCTTCTCAACTCTCTTTTGAACTCTGGGGCTTTTTCCACTCTCTGATACCTCATTATTTTAGTACCCCTCCCTCAGCTTCTCTGGACTTCACTCCCTTCCCCTCTCATCATTGTTGGCGTTTAAATGAGAGAGACAAGTCACTTCTCCTGGTTGTCCCCTTCTTTATTCCTCTCCCACAGTCCCCTTGCCTGAAGCGGGATATCCAGCTCAGTCACACTCCAACCCCACTCTTTACAACACTACAGCACACAGCTATGGACCAACTGTGAGCTCTTAGGTACTAAATTCTTTGTCTTTTTAGGGTCAAACTTTTATCAAAATAACGCATTCAGCAAAAACAATAATACTTTAAATCATTTGTGCCAGGAAACAAAAGACTATGTTCTGCCATGATTTCTTCTTTCAACAAATAAAGTTACAGTATGATAGGAAATAGGCAGGAAGAGATATCAAAAGGCTATTTGAAGTGGTCTCAAAAAACCTCTTCTCAACACAAGTGAAAATTAATTTCAGTTCATTTAATCCTGATGTTTAAACATCTTCAGTATAGCAATACTGCAGCCTTCCTTAACAATATCTTTAACACTTCAGCTATCTTTACAACTGGGAAGTTATTCTGAATATATTCTTTAAATTACTCTTAATTAACCAGTGATTTAATCACTTTAAATCACTTAAATTTGCAGTTTATCCTTTTCCCTTCTTTCTACGTTTTATGTGTTTGAATACTGTCATTTTACTCCCAAGTCTCATTTTCAAGACAAATTCAGTTTTTCCAGTCTTTCTCATATCTCAGTCTTCCTAGCCTAGTCTGGATCCTTCTCAAGTTTTTTATATCTTTCTTGGTATCCAGTACCCAAAATAGTCACAAGTCTCAAGCTGAGGCTTTGAGAGAAGAAAGATGGAGTGGCAGAATTACTTCAAATAGGCCCAACAAAAAGAAATGTGACTCATTTCATATTAAGTGTGGGTCTTGGTGAGTGAGGTGGCACAACCAAAGTAACATTTCCAAAAGTTCAACTCCATATTTTCCAACAATGATAGAAGATTCAGCAGTTTTTGAAAAGGAGAGCTTTCAAATGCATGTGAGAAACACAAGTAGAATCCAAGTGTCATTTGCTATGAAAATCCCTGAGTAAGGAAAGGCCAAAGGCTGATGTCAGCTCTTATATCTGATACTACTAATCACTGAATGTACTCCTATAATTTTTACTTGGACAATGAATTGAAGTCTTGATTCTGCAAAAGACGGTATACACCACCTAAGCCATATTTCTGTGTAGGATTATGGGGTCCTCTGTAACCGGCTTATTTGCTGTTTGCACAAAACCAGATGACTTTATAAAGGTAGAAGGGAAGAAAGCAAAAATTTGGGGGTTCACAGAAGCTATTAAATATTTTTACTTTGGATATCATTTTAGCCAAAAATAGTTCTCATAGGAAAAAAAACATTTTCTCTTTGTCTAACACTTTCCAAAATGGAATAAAACCTTTAAATGAGCTAAAAGTTTTTATACCATGGTATTCTACGAGGTTTTAAATTATAGGTTCTTGATTCTTCCATCCCTATACAGTAGCCAAATATAATAACGTAGGGAATATAATGCCAGTTTAGCAGGTTTGGAAATAATGTTGTTGTTTTTCTTAATACAGAGCACTTTCACATGCTCCCTGCTGTGTGACTTTCAAGAATGGTGATGTGGCAATGTATAGTTGGCAAGGTATGCTCCATGACAACGGTTAATTACTACATAAATTATGCCAGGTCCATTTCCACTATGTAATAGCACAGTATGCAAGTTTAAGCTCCAAGCTGACTAATTCTAATAGTTATAAAAGAAATGTTGCTTTGCTTTGATATATGCTTTAATTTTCTCCATTGACAAGCAACAGATTCAGGAGCCAGATATAGTTCTGGTCTCCAGCACAGTGACTCTAAACTGTAGGAACAGCTAATGAATGTGTTGGGATGGTAAAATGATGTACAAGCCTACTTTAGAGAACAAAATAAAATATTTAATCATAGACCTTCATAAGGAGCCTAGACTCTTCCCATGCACCATTCTGTATTAAACCTACACAGGAAGGCTCCTGTACCCTGGTCCTAACATCAGGCACAAGAAAAGAGACAATAGTAGCTCACACAGAGACCACACTAAATGGTCATTTCTAGCAATTTCTAGGAATTAAAGGTTTCCTTTTCAACTTCGCCTTAAGACAGAGTAGGAACACTCAAATGGCAAGTTACAAGGTGGAGGCAATTCAGGAAGTTGCTGCTTTTCAGAAACAGACACGGAAGATCCCTTAACACAACAGGATGGGAGAATTCCTCAGGCACAATTCACTGGACTTTGACACCATATTTTCATGCCTGCAATGATGGTGAATGTATGCTCTCATCTCACCAAGTGGGTATAAGCTCAGGAAGAAAGGCTCACCCGCCCTTCTGGAATCAGAATTTTCTATTAGGGTCGCTGCTCCACTGAGAGCTCTCTGCTTCACCTGGGCAGGCCGTCAACATCCACCTGGCCCAGCAGGACCTCTCATTCCCTCTCTCTCCAATTCCCTCCATTCTCCAAGGGAGAACTACCTTTGGTACCACACTGATACAAAATCGTCTTGGGTACAATGCTGAAAAGTCTTCTCTTTTATTAACTTAAAGAGCAAATTCTCTTGCAATTTATAAATGATGGAAGTAGTTGTTAGCCTGTTTTAAAATTGTTAAGCACACTATCTAGGTCAATGTGTTTCATCACAGAATCTAGGTCTAGGTCAAGATTTTCACATGCTGAGGGAATTCATATGTCTCTTTCTCGTCTTGTTTTTCTGGTCTCTACTCAGGGGAAAATTTATGCTTCAGCCTTAGGATACTTGTCTTGAATTCAACAGGAGCAAGGTACAAATGCCTTTAAAAAGCAGACTTTTGTGTGTTCACTGAACCACTTGTTTGGTCAGATCCATATGCTGAGCATTGAACACTTTCTAAATAAATAGAACTTAGTAAGAGGGAGACCAAATTTTCCACTGCTCTACATCAGCAAACACCAAGAAACTCAATGAAGATTCACACCCACTGAGAATCTGACTGCAAATACTGAATTTTCTATACATACAAGGCTGGAGGTTGCCTGAAGAATAAGATCCCCCTACATGCATAGACAGAAATTCTATTGGTGTCAGTGGGAAGCCTGGGATAGTATAAATATTTTACACACATGCTGGTATATCCTGTGTCTGTAGAAGAAAATGTTTGTTTAATTTAAAGTAAATGCATGTAGTGGGTCACATCCTCAAGCTGACTACACTTCTCTGCCAGAACCATGTCACCTTGTGATGCTGAAAGATTGCACGAGTCTTTGGATGCACAGAGAAGCTCGAGGATATTTTAAGTTTCATAGTATAAAAATCATTGCCATGAAATATTAGAAAATATATAAGAAAGACAGTAACTTAGACATTCCATAGTCTGCTTAACATGAAATAGAACCTCACGATCATACAGTCACATTCCTATACTTCTCCAAAAAGACTATTTTTGGGATGGGGGGAAATTTAATACTCAATAAATGTTTTCCATAAAAGAAGATGTAAATGTAGAGTAAATCTTATTGTTAGAAAGTCACTTAGATAATCTTCTGGCTCTCACCAGCTAATACTAGTCTGAATAATGTGAAAAATCTACCTGTTCCTATATTTTCTACTATTTATTGCTGTTGAACTCTATAATATGTAGTGACAGCATGTTTCCCCCTCTTATACTAAGGTCAGCTGAGCAAATGTGAAGTTTTTTTAAAATACACTTTGTGATTTTTTAGTGGGCAATTTCATTGAAAAAGTTTGTCTCATAAGCCACAGTTTCTTAAAAAAACACTTGAAAAGATAAAGCCTTAGCCATACTTCTCTGAAGTTCATTGTACCAAAAATCAGACCAACTACTTCACAAGATCTGTTTGAAATCTCCAATGGTCAAAATCTCTTTCCCTTAAGATTTTAAATTTTACTCTGATTTAAAATATATAGTGAAAGGCATAATGGGAAATATATAGTGGTACTTTGCTGCATCCCTGCTTCATCTGTGAGAAAAGCAGATACAAAAAAAGAAAAATAGTAGAACTGGACACAACATTGCTCCAGCAGCACTCCACCACCACACACAGAGGTAACACAGCCTCCCATTTCTCAGTCATACAACACCATTCACATACTGTGTTTTAGCTCTTGTTGACAAACTTCAACATGAGAACTCATGAACACTAGAAAAACTTCTTTTACAATTTTATTTCTTCCCAAGACAGACCACTCAGCCTCCGCCTTTCTCCAAGAATGAAATATCTTTCTTAATGTATGACATTAAATACAGCTGAAATAAAATAATATGACCTGTGTTTACAATTCATCACTCCCATGGTTTTTTTGGTCATCCAGTTAATCTCAACACCAAATTCATAGGGTTCCTTGCAAACTGTTGATGAATTTGTTACTGTTAATGAACTTCCATGGGATCTTATCATGCACTGATGACTGCCCATTTCAAGTTATGTCTAATGTAGGTTGTCTATATCTCATTTGGGCAATACAGAATCACACAATCCAGTCTGGAGAACCACACTAGTGAATTTATCCACCTTTCTGTGTATTACAACATCATTGATCCAAATTGTGTAACGAGTTCTGCTGAAGTCAGGGAAGAAACCCACTCCCTGCCAGCTTCTGCATTGCATCTTTGCAGCACAGCTTTTTTTCCCACGAGATGTTGCTGCACCATTTCAGGATGATCCAGAATTGATCCCACCATGGCCTAATTCTGAAATTACCCCAAGCAGAATAAAAGTCTAATTTCCAAGGCCCTGTTGTAATGGTTGAATTATGGTTAAAACACCAAAGTCCTCCCCTGCAGGCACAAATTAATGGCCTCACAGTGCCCTTCTAAAAGTTTAGAATCTTTGAATTTCACACACACAGTTAAGAGCACTGAAACATGCTGGCTTCCCTCCACCTCTTGAAAAATGGCTACTGAACACCTGAACCTTATTTTGAGTTTTAAGGCATGAAGGGAGGAAACGTGGATAAAACCAGGAGAGGCTTTAGTTTCGCAGTCAGAAATTAGTTCTCTTTTTCTGTGTTCAGGGAGTCTTGACAGTACCCTGTCAGTCTATACCTATTTAAGAGCAAAACATCATTCAGAATGGAATAAATAGATCCATTAACAAGACCTCATCACATGTGCCTTTGAGATCTGCCCAGGCTCTGTGAAAATTGCCTGTGTCCAGGGACCATCTCCTCATGGGTGATCCTGGCAGTGGCCAGTAAGAAGGGAGGATTCAGGAAGAGCCATTACTCCCAGTTTGTGGGGGTTTGGGGTGGTTTTTGTTTTTTTTTTTTTAACTCCCCATTACAATCATAGTTCCAGCACACTGCAACTGCAGAGACAGGGCTTCTGCAGAGAGACACAGGATGGACAAGGTACCCCTGGAGATGTGCCTGGTACCAGCTAGGCAAGCCCAGCACATGCACCAGGTACAGGTAGCCCAGAAAGTCCCTGTGGCACAGTGGCACCATGGCAAAGTTCCCCAGAGCAGCACAGAGGGTGATGGCACTGAGAAAGAGGCAGCCAGAGCAGAAAGAAGGAGGTTTGGCTCCTTTCATTGCCAGACCCATGGGAATTGCCCTGGGCTCCTGCCTCCTTCCTCCCCCACCACCATCTTGGCAGCCCCCCCTGTGCTGTCAGGCACAAGCAAAGTTTCCATTAGTCAGAGGAAAAGCATCCAAAAGTACTTGCTATGGATTTATTCAGTATAGCTTTAACCATATTTTGAAATGCAAGATCAATGGCATTGTATATATACCATTATTTTTTATACGGAACAAATTCATTTTCACACTTGGCATGCAATTAAACACCAGAGAAGAAGCACAGTTACTAAAGGCCAGTTTCTAAAGCACATTTTATGCTAGGAGAGCACTGCACAGCTACCCCCTAATAAGATGTAATATAGACCACAGCAAGGCATGTGATAGTTTGATAAAAGTGAACACTGTGGCCAATAAACAAAATGCTTAAAACTGTAAATGTTACCTAAGCTAAGAACATGGAGGGAAAAAAAAAAGAAACACAGAAAACAGATCTGACAAGTCCTTGAACAATGTTTCAGCTTCTCATGGCTTGAAATAATTTTCTCATGTTGGGACTGTTGCTTGCTCTAAAGTGATTCTTATGTGAGGGCAAATTCACTGTAACCTTTCCCACACGCCTGCTTCGCAGCATGTACGTGGCTTAAAGAGAAACTTCCACCCTCTGGAAAGCTCACCAGCACACGACCATTAACTGCAAATTTCCTCCACCTTCTTCCTGCTTCTTTTCCTTTGTCTCCTCAGAGGTGCTAATTAACTGCACTAGTCATGTCCAAAAGCAAGCTGCCTTCTCTCACAGCTGATTTTCTCTCCACAGCTGAACTTTCACAGAGAACCCCAGGAACAGGGGCTGCATTTCACCCATAGGGATCCATTGACATAGTGAGACAGATCCTTGGTTCTCTGCTCTTATTCCACAGAGCTGGGCATCAGCCAGTGGCATCCCAAAAGTCTTATGGCTCTGTAAGCCCAGGATTCAGCCAGGAGAAGTCTGGACAAGTCTGCCATATGGCCACTGCCATTCCTGACCAACAGGTACCTCTACTGCTGTGCCTGGAGGATAGAAAAGCAAGTTCACATCTTTTATGCCTAACATGGCCCAAGCATAAGTAGAAGGGATTTCTCAAGGTCTTGACCTACACGGGGCACTGGAGCTGCATGGTCTGTTGACCTGTTGGGGTCCATTCCCCTGGGTGTGCTCAGCCTGTCCCCCACACTGAGGTTCATGGGGGACCAGTTGTGCCATATTCATTCACCCACCCCTGCACAGTCTGGGACACCTTCCCATCACAAAGGTAGACAGAAGTTATATTACCCCACAAAGCTGTTTAATTTCACTTTCGCATAAAGTGTGCAAGGTTCTGTTCATCCTCACCCTAAGGACTCCCACTTCGGGCTGAGACAATCTGGCAGTGTGGTCTGGATGCTCTAGGGCTTAAGGGAATCTTCTAAAACAGCTTTCTTCTATTCTGAATTTATTCGCCCCAAAATAATCAGATTTTTTCATCCCCATCCTCATTCTCCCTCCCCCTGCACCTAAAGCGTCTCCTTCCCACTGGCTTCCAAGAGCTTCCCTTTCCAAGCTATATTTTATCAGGGCAGTCTCAGTTTTGGCACATTTTCTTTTGGGCTCAGCTGGCTGATGTCTTCCCATCCCATGCATTCCTCAGGTCAAAGGTATACCCCAAAATGTACTCACTAACTCTAACCCAAGGGAAGCAATGGAAATTGTCAGATTTGAGGACAGCAGCTGGATCAGTGAAGACAGCCAAGATTGTAGAGTCCACATGATTAATTTCAGGGAGGTACTTATTAAAATCATGTTAGCTTTAAAAAAAAAAAAAAAAAAAAAAAAAAAGGCAGAAGGGGAGTTCAAAATTTGGACTGAGATTCATTGCAGTTGCTATTTTTATTGAAGTAGTTTGCCCATCCCTGGTGGACTTGTGTTATCACAATCATTTCTATGCTGGCAACAGCCTGCAATGTCAGAAGCACAGAAGTATGATTTCACTGCAGCACTAAGCCAGGGGAGAATCTGAATCATGAAAAACTCTTATGGGAACACAAATAGTTTAAGAACCCACAAATACAGTTTTGGTGAACTAACTTCTTTTTCCTGAAATGTTCCTTTTCCCCACTTCCAGTCCACTTCTAGTATCACACCCCAAGGCCACCTCTTTTGTGCTTTAGTCTTGGAAGGGGGACTGGTGGCGAATTTGACAACAAAACAGGTAGCAGAAAGGGATTAAATTGTACTCTCAGTCTTCAGACAACTGCACTGTAATCTTTTCCTTTTAATGTGTGAAATAATGTAATAAAATCTAACACTCTATATAGCAAAGATTCCTGCTGCAGAATCTCACCTATGTTGTAGTTTTCTACCCCTGAGAAATAGACAGGAAACCTTCCATAAATTAATTTATGCTTAAGGAGCATGGATGAAAGCAGTACAATGCAGCAGAAAACTTATGGAAAATGTGTGTCTCCTGCAATCAGTTTTCCTAGAAGGAGGATCTCCTGAGGCAGCAGAAGCAAAATTGAAAGTATTTGGTATTTCTGGAAATAGGGATTTTATTTCAGCATTCAAGAAATTGGTTTTCACTAAAGGAAACATAACTCCTATGTAACCTGATGATGATGATGAAGATGTATAAATTATCTGTGCCCCATAGACCATTTAAAAAGCAAAACCTGATTTCTTTTGGTTGATTTCACTTTTTCTGGTGCTGCAAACATAAGTGTCAACTTACATGAAGCGGAAAAGGTGTTTAGTGGTCAGGAAACATGTCCTTTTTAGTGCACAGGGAATGCAACTCTCAGACAGAAATAGCCCACCAAAAAGAAAAAAGAAACTTCATGATTTATTATTCTGATTTACAAGCATGACAACTGTTACCTTTTGTAAAAAAAATATCACCATTACATCTTTGCAGAAACCCATAAACACCAAAGAACAAAAAGCAAGCTTTTGCTGTCTCACAACAGCAAAGTAAATTAATGAGGCGATTGAAATAAAAAGCCCCATAAAGCCATTTTTGTTTCTGAAAATATGTAGGTAGGTGCTGTGTCACATTACATCTGAGTGACTTCCTTAGCACAGCCAGCCTCAGCACAGCTCCTCTCGAAGTGACACTGTTGTGACACAAACTATCAGGTCCTGCCACCAGACCACAGAAGTTTTGACCAGTGTGCTGCTCAAAGCAGCAATGGCAGACAGCAGCTCACAGCAGAGGAGCCCTTGCATCAAGGTCTTCACAAGCAGAACACAGCTTAACCTAAGAGGTAGCAGGGATGTCTCTAAACTAATGCAAGCTGCAAAATATCAGGAAGTCCTCACTACAGCACCAAACAGCTCCAGGACTTCTACAGGCAGCTGTCAGGGATACGCAACATGAAAAGCCTTGAGTCAGAGGGCTGAAGCAGGTGAGTTCCCTCCTAGCTCTATTTTTCTACTGTTTTTCTTCAATAGGATACAGGGAAATTTTTTACCACCACTAAATGTATGTCACAGAGTCAATGTATGTACTGCAGAGTGGGGAATTTTTTTGTGTTAATATCTTTAGAATTATGAAATAGTGCTATAAAAGACAAATATACACTTTAAATGAGGTATGTGCTGTCAATACCTTGGGGTACTGAAGAAATTTATCTTGAAATAAGGAAAATGAATATAAATTACAACAAAAAATCCAGTTTAGATTTCTTCACAGTTGCCATTCACTGTGTAATGGTATGTAACATGATCATGGACAAAGCAGTAAAACGGATACCATGCACCACAACATTCATCCACAACATTCACCAATCTCTTCTAAAATAACAGCAAATATAACTTGACAGAGTCATATGCCTCCAATATGGTGCAAAAAGCAAAGCATTTTTGTAGATGAAATAGAAATAAAGCGATCCTGCCAAAAATTTGGGCTACACAATGTAAAACTTCATGCCCAGAACGGACATTCACTTCACTTCATTGAGATCTATTCCATTTCATGACTTACTGTTAAGTGCTATTAAAGCAGCTGCTGAGTACAAAAGTAAGCTGATGTACCAGACAGACTTTAGTGTCCAAGAGAGATGGAAGAAACTTTTTTTTAATGTAGCTCACATTTGCATTACATCAACAGTAGTCACTCATCAAATCCCAGATAATATTATTTGGGAACATGTCAGAGCTATTATAATAATACAGACATTTAGGCCACATTGGGAATACACTAAACACACAGCAAACCATTCAGAGTACAAAAACAATGTGGGCAGTTTTCTGGCTTTATCAAAACAAGCATGAAAATATGGAATTGAACAATAACAACAACAATAACAAAAAAGCAGCAACAAATCTGGTTTAACAACTGCACAGCAAATATGTTAATCATCTAAATTCATTGAGTAAATTAACCCATCCAGTCCTCTTAATGTTTCCTGTTACATAATGGTGAATTCTCACAAAGCTACAAGAGTCATCTACAGAACTTGGTTACAAAGCCATTCGCAATGAAGCGCACAAGTACAGCCTGACTTGCAAACAGCAAGGCAAGTTAATAACAGGGTAATGGAGAAGGTGCAAAAAGTTCTCGTCTCTTATGATCTGCTGTGTATTTTTATTCAAATTATATTTCATATATATGTGGCAGGAAGAATGTAGGTGGCTTTGTTGACCCTGGCTGATCTGAGGACCCAGGTGTTTCTGATGACAGCAGAATCCTTTTGTCCTCATAACATTTCATATCTCTTGCTTCAATATCTGGTTTCTCACTAAACATTTGCCTTGCAATCTATTCCAAGGGTGCAGAGCAGTGGGATCCCTCACAACAGGAGCTGTAAATGTGCAGAGGGTTAGCTCTGCTACCCCTGGGTGCAACTTCCCCAAACTCTGCTGTCCTCCATCCTCTTAAACAAAAATCAAAGACTGATGGCTTCTTGAGGGGCATCAGCCTTCCTGATACATTCAGCCACAGGGGGATAAGAACAAGTTTCTCACTGCAATGATAGCAGGAATCAGAGCAGTGGGGCTCTCTTTGAGGAGACAGCTTGTTTTTAACACAAAATTAGCTCAAGGACTTCAAAAAGGCTAAGAGAGAGAGCAAATATTGAACTCAAGATGAAGTTACTAATAGTGATACTATTAGAAGATAAAGGGGAGAAGAAAAAGGCTGTTTATATTTTTAATAAAGGAAGTGATAAAAAGCACATTCACAAGAGGCAGAAAAACAAAAAGCCTGTAAATCCTTGTTTCTTTCAGTGAACATATATCAAAGATAACCACGGCTCTTTGACTGACTCTTCACTGCACATTGCATTTGTTATCTCCTCCTGCTCTTGCAAAGGTTTTTCTTTTCCCTTTCTCAGCAGCTTTTGCCACAGGCAAAATCAGCATCTTCTTCATCATTTGCAGGAAATTACAGTGCTAGACATCACTCCATTCACAAATTGTGGCTCCACAATGACTACAACAATGTGAAGCCTGAGCGGCCCAACAGGTTTTAATTTACATCAGGTAACTGGATTTGCACTTGTGCCAATGGGAACAGTACCTGGCCCAGAGAGCCAAGCCATAAACAGGTGGGAAGAAGTTTGGAGAGAGTTCATCACCAGGGATATGAGAAAAGTGCGCGTGAAAAGAGTTTAGTCAGCAGTATCATTCACAATCTCTGAATCACAAAGATATTTCTGCTGGCTCTTTGCTCTGCCACCTGTACACTCATCGTTAAGTCAGCGACCAGACCCGCCAGTCGATTGTACAAGTTCAGAAAATCAAAGCCAGGCAGACGATGGCGTGGGAGGCTGAGCATGAATTGTTGCAGGGCTCTGACTAACGCTTCGGCAGGGAAGCGCGCAGGAAGCTGTGCAGAGCCAGGAAGGACACTGCCCCGGTGCTTCCTTTCTGCCACTTCAAAAATATCCACTTTTTTTTTTTTTTTTTTTTTTTTTTTTTTTTTTTTTTTACCACAGTGGGTTTCTCCAAGAGCCCTGTAGACTTTAATCTGGGTACATTACACAACCCTGTCTACTGTAGCATTAAAAGGCAGGTGCATTCAGAGACACACACACACAGAGATCATTCACAATCTCTGAATCACAAAGATATTTCTGCTGGCTCTTTGCTCTGCCACCTGTACACTCATCGTTAAGTCAGCGACCAGACCCGCCAGTCGATTGTACAAGTTCAGAAAATCAAAGCCAGGCAGACGATGGCGTGGGAGGCTGAGCATGAATTGTTGCAGGGCTCTGACTAACGCTTCGGCAGGGAAGCGCGCAGGAAGCTGTGCAGAGCCAGGAAGGACACTGCCCCGGTGCTTCCTTTCTGCCACTTCAAAAATATCCACTAACAGACCTCTTCTAAAAAAAAAAAAGTGCTTTGGACACAACCTGACGTTAGCTCTTGGCCTTTGCCTCATATTATCTTACTGAAAAATAGAAGGAAAGTACTGCAAGTAGTTAATAGCTTCTCTTAAACAGGATGCTGAGGATAATGATTACAAGGCACTCTGTAGAAAAGACTTTGAAACACTCAAGCTCTGGACATGGATATAGTTTGTACAAGTCCTTGTTACTGCTTTGTGAACACAGAACAAAGTGTTTTCTTTCACTTACTCCCTTCCTGGACACTCTTCATGTACTCCCTCCCCACAGAGTGTTTTAAAAGAGAATGTCAAACAACAATGACAACAACAACACAGTCATACTGGTTACACCATACACAGTTATTTATATTGCCTTTAGTTTTGGAGTTCGCAGGGGTTGTGTTATCGCAAACTCAGAGTCATGCTGAAATCTAGGCTTAAGACAGAGCTACCAAAATGATCTCTGACCCTGAGTGAGGCACTTGATCTCCCAGTGCTTCGATTAGTCGTGCCATAAAACTGGGTAGAAAACAGCACCCCAATGAAATACAGATGGTTCCTCAGAGATGAAGCTACCTTCCATAAATTACAAACGGAAGGTTATACACAAAAAAGGATCTCAGATTTTCTTCCCTCATTTTGGTAGGTGCTTTGTTAAAATCTTGCACAGCTTTACATTTATCCTAGTTGTATCAGAATATTGAGCTTACACAAAAAGATATATCTGACTCACAGCTAAAAAGTCACCCTGATAAAATTCAGCCTTATGCAAAGGGCCTTCATAACCCTTACCGACCACTCAGCATAAGCCACTGCAAGCAGGACTTACAGCAGCAGGAAGCTTGAATTTAAGAAATGGGAGCTCTGTAATTGCTCTGTGTTTTAAAATTGGTAGGCTTGACCTTCTACATTTATCTTCTGTAGTCATTAATCAGTTCTGAGGTGAAAGCCAAAGTTGCAGCGTTATGTCCTTTCACTATTCATTTTTAGCTAAAATTCTAATCTTGTACATTGTTTAATATTCCACATTGAGAGTGGGGCGAAATGGTCCCCAGGAGCTCAACAATCCATGCATAGCAAACCAAGTGCCAGGCATTCATTGTTAAATTATCAAAAGTGCACACCAAATTATACCGTCTTTTAAGGCTGTAAAGGGATTTCACTCCTACCTACCAACTAACTCCAGTAAAAGCCTTAGGATTTTTAAACACTATTCCAGCCACTGTATTCCCTGCAAAATTTCAGACTGAAAACCTCAAAATCCTTCTTCATAAATTCTTGAATCACAGACTCTTTGATCAACACCAACTATACCATTCAAGGATTTTTGTAAATCCTGAGTGCCTTGGGAATTGCAATATACATGTAGCAAAAGGGTTACCTAATGGCCATATGGAATGCAGTTTATTCTTGCCCACTCGCAAGTAACACAGAAATGCCTGTATGAAATGTCTCTGGGGGCCTTGGTGCAAGACAGATGAAAATTCAGGGAATGGGGTAGAGCAGAGAACAGAGAAGCCGCTTTGAATGTTGAACTGCCATTCACATCAGTGAGTGTTTGATTCAAAAATGAGGACAGAAATGGATTACCGCCTTTTATAAAGAGCAAAGCCTCTGACATGATTTAAAAGTTGCATCATAGGTACAATCAGACCTCAGCTGATCCACATTGCACTATCTGCAGGGCTGCACACAGGAAAAATCTAAGCAGAGTTTTTGAACCTAAATAATACACAAAGTCTCAGTGCATGACCTTCATATGTATTTTTTAATCAAAAGCTTTATAAAATAATAAGCATTTAAAAAAAATTGATGTTGATTAACCAGGTCTGACTGTAATTAAGTATATGAATAGAGAGAAAAATGCAAAATTTTATTAACTGTGGAAGGAATGCTAGATCCTTAACTGCCCAGCAAGTTCATGAAGACAAAGGAGATCAGTTTACAAGGGTTAAGTAAACATAATATTTTATATTACAGTTCAAATGAATCCAATTTCAACAAGACTGTGTAAGGGTCTAAAAATCGGTTTACCAGACTGAACATTTTTATGAACATTAAACCCCATTACACTGCTCTGAAGTACAGCTACCGAACAGCCAAAGCCATGTAAAGCAACCATTTGTTTCTTAGCCCTATGGCTGAATTGCTTCTAGCCTCCTTGCTGTTCATGTCTGGTGGATTCCCTGTATTTATTTCTACATGCCTGCATGTTGTGCATTTTGTACTCCTTTTAGTTTCCAAGGCCATGTCAAAACAAAATGCATTCCTTAGTGGGTCAGCATAGGAATAGCCACACCAGACATTAACGTAATAACTCAATGCTTACTGCAAATCTGAGAAAAGTAACCAGTGGTTGTGAAACACGAATTTCTGGTAAGCGAAGGAGGCAGTACATGAACACAGTGCTCTGAAAAGTGCTGCTTTAGCAGGAATTTACTTTGAGGTCTTTTATTTATCTGTAGTATAGACACGCACTCACAACCTCCTCATTCTGTTTAGCTAATCACTGACTCTGATGAGGCTGCAAACAAAGCTGCCAATTAGCACTAATTATGATAGCAACATTTCATTCAGAAAAAAATGAGTCTGAACCACTGAGCTCCTTTGGAGAGGAAAAGTCCTTTTAAGCACTTTTCAAAAGACTTCCAGCACCCCATAGAATTAGACCACAGATAGTATGTATGTCTTCAAATGTGACAGCTCACCATTTGAGGGAAAATCAGCATTAGATAATAAACTGTTATACAGCATGACACAAGCAGAGTGGACCCTTTGTGCTTCCTGTAGATTCAGAACAGTTCCCCCACGAAACCACAGCCACCACTGCAAAACATACCACTCCTGAGGAGCTGTGAAATCCAACTCTCACCTTGCAGCTGATCATTTCTGTCCTGCTGGTACTACAAACATTAAGCCATTATCAGTTGTCTCGGTCTTACTTGGGCCATGCTTGTATTGTGGCCAGTACAAAACAGCTGAGGCAAGCCACTGGCTCTGGGGAGACCCAAGGGCCAAAGGCTGCCCTGAGGGGATGCACCACAGGCGAGTCCATTGAAGGCCACATCATGGAAAAAATTATCCTGGGCATTATGGCTGAATTGCAGGGCAAAAATACCTTTAATGCACCTTATAAGCCAGGCACAATAAGGCTGGTGCCCGAAGAAAATCAAGGAAATTGAAAGATGTGGGTAATAGTGCATGCTCAGCCACACTGCCTCAGGTCCTGCTGGCCCAGCAGCAGCTCTGGCCACATCTGCCAGGGCCACGCCTGGTCCAGTCCACGGATCTGTTGGGATGCACTCAGAGAAAATCAATGTCACCACTAGAAATTCCTCACACGAGGAAGGAGCCATGTTTTATTGCACCTGAAACACAATGTTTGACTTCTTGGGATGTGGAAGTAGCAGATGTGTCAGGTGAGCCAAAAGGGATCCTCCCTTAGGCAGGCCGGTAGGAATGAATGTCAGGTTTGTCTCAACCAGGCAGGACTCACTCTTGCAGCTGTTACACTGAAAGGACACATTATGAGAGATGAATTAACACACTGGCATCTGTACTAGCTACATTAAACCACCAAGAGCATGGACAGGATTGCCCCACACCATGTGTGCAGAAAGTGAAATGCATGGGTTTGTTTTGTGGCTCTTCCTTGATCTCCTCAGGCACAGGTTGTGGATGGGCAGGCTGTGTACCTGCACAGCAGGAGCAGGGCTGGGAAAGGGTCCAAATCCAGGAGGCAGCTAGGGAGTAACCCAGTGACTGAAGGTCTGGTTTGACCAGGAAAAGCACAGTCTTCCCAGTAAAGACAATGATGAGTTGCAATAGGAGTGGGTGGGTAGGGTGGGGCGAGGGAAGGCTTGAGAGAATTGAGCCCAAATGCCTCCCACACTCCAGAGAGCTGGAGACTGGCAGCCATCCTTTCCGAAGAGAGGCGTGCTGCTGGGGTGTGTGAGTAGCAGAGAAAGACATTACTGCTAATAAAGACGGGTAGGAGCTGCAATATTTGAACTCCAGTTTTCAATACCACCAAGTAAAGAATGTGTATGGGTCTGAGTGTGTGGACCTAACAGATCCATCTCAATTTCCTAAGATTTGTAAAGACAAACTTTTAGCAGTGTAAAACCTACAATATAATTTGGAAAACCTGTGTTGCTGGGGGAGGTAAAGAGGCATGCCTTAGCCTTCATGGAAAAAAAAAGCTGTTTTGGCAAGGGCAATAATTAATGAGCTAGCGGTCACTTAAGGTGGGCATAAATATTTGCATCTCAGAAACATTTGCCACCTTCTCCATGCTCCCCTTCACTCTGTCTGTTTTTCCCCTTCTCTGCAGCCTCCTCTCTCACGCGCTCTTTCCCTCCCCTTCTCTCCCTGCCTGCCTGCCTATCATCTTGCTCTAATTGTTTCCAGATTTGTGTGGGAGGTCAGGGCCCGGGAGTGCTGCTTCATGCCAAGTTTATAAACAGAGCAGTGTTTCCAGATGGCCACTGGCTCCAGCCTGGCTAGCAGGTTGATTGGGACCAGAATAACAACAGGTGGAGAACAGACAATGAATTCCTTGACACTTATTTTACTCCCTCTGCTTTTTCCCCCCTTCCCTCCTCCCTGCAGCCACCACGGCTACCACCAGCAGACCTACAAGCTCTTGAATCCGGGCAGGGAGTCAGGACACGGGGGAGGGAGGGAGGATGAGGAGGAGGAACGATGAAAGAAAGTGCAAGTGACTTCCTTGACCAAATAAAAGGCAGGGCAGGAAAGGGGACACATGCTGCTACTTCCCTGCCAGCCATTACGGCTGCTGCTAATTAAAGTGTCCTTCAAGCTCTTATGGAAAGACCCTCTGAGGTGAAATCACAGAGAATAAACAAGATATCTCCTACAAATAGGGAAAATTATAAGATTGATTTAACATTGTTCCTTAGGCAACTGCATGCATTCAGCTTTTGTCAAGACAGCCTGGGCCACTAAGGCAGTTGGCAGTGACAACGCATCTTCAGTCACTGTCAGCTCTGTTTTTCCAGACAGAGCTAGTTTCCCCAAGGCTCCGGTTTGCTAACCCCACTCCCAAGCTCCTGCCCTTCCCAGTTTCCCTCACCTCTCCAAACTGATGTCTTCTTCCCACTCTCCACGCCAATTTCCCACTTTCCTCACCAGAAGCTACTTGTAGAAATGATGGGGGCAGGGAAAAGAAGTTCTGCAAGGCAGTTGCAGAGGTGCTTTTCTTTCTATTACCTTGCTCTTCCCAGCACATTTGGGAGAGTTATTTGGCACAAATGCATTGTTCCAATGATTTGGGCTTAGAGCAGATCAAAATGAGAAAACTACAGCAGGTTCCGCTTCAGAAGAGGCATAAATTAAAGCAGACAATCTAGATTTTGGGCCTGAGGTAACATGCATACATGGGGTACAGACAACCCTACCACCATATTCCTCCTGGAAATTCCCAAAACAAAGACAGAACAAATAGGTCAGGGTCACAGGAGTAATGCTTAACTTTAAATGCCCAGGCTGCTTCAAGCTGAGGTAAAACTTTTTGGAAGCATGAACAAAAACACATCAGGAGAAATTTGCAGCAGCACATTCTGGTTCTGATGCCTGTGGTTGCTATGTCCTCTGTCCCCAAGGAGACCAGCACAATGCAGGAGCTGGATGCAGATTCAGCTCCACACCAGGTATGCCAGGGCTGCTTCTCCTCCTCCCAAGAATCCAGACAACTGGGAGCTCCGCTACAGAAGGAGAAGATGAGAAAAGGGGAGTGAAAGGGATACTAATGAGGGGACATAAGGAGTACCAGTCAGTCTTGCAGATTAATTCATTTTATATTACTGAACTGCAAGTGTTCTTATTTCCCTGCCTGGCCCAGTTCTGCACTCCTTAGGGTAAGATAGCAAAACCATTAAGAAGCAAAACTGTACATGATAAAAAAGTACTATCATCTCCAGTGAATTAATGAATAATTAGACTAAATTACTAAAACTGATGTACATCACCCACTAATAGGCTCAACAAACTTGGTATACACAAGAGAAAGCAAAAAAGGTAAAATTTTCTCTCAATTTCCCGCTTGTGCTTACACTCCAGATGGTCTAATTTAAACTAGGATGAATATCATAGAAATAAACCCATAGAGATGTATTAGGATTATAAAATTAAAAGCTGCGGTCTTTAAAAAAAATTATTCCTTAAAAATTAAATGGCTGCCATAAAGAGAATGTTATCCAAACCCAGTAATTAACCCAAGACTCCAATGCACATTTTTTATTTTCTATTTGCTGCACTCCTCACACATAATTAGAGAAATTCAAAAAACAGTGAAAAGGCATACACAATCTCCTGTGTTCAAATGCAGTGTTTAGTAAACTGACTGAACTAACTGCTCATATGTGTAAAACAGACAGAACTTTCCCTATTCATTATTAATAGCATATTTTCTTATTTGTAACTTTTTATTCATATCCTTAATGGTTGACATGTACTCCTGGATTGTCTATAAAATATCTAAAAAACCATTTTTTACTCAAGTACCAGTTCGAAGGTGAACCGAAATTTAATAGGACTACAATTTGCTGCTACTCAGAAAGCTCTTATATAAATGGTGTGTGAAAAGCAAGCATGATTTAAAAAGCATTTGCTAATATTTGCAATGCAAAAGATCTCAGATTCTTGCATATGAATACCTGGAAGCAGATTTGGAAGCATTTAGGGGTTTTCATGAATGTCAGCAAATTGTTAACAGGTTTTTATTTTCCTGGAGACATTTCATGACTAGTCTTAGCTGTCAAATTTTATACTGCATAAGTTCTACATCTACAAATAAACACAAAAACATATTAAGCCAGTTTAAAAATCTTTGCACTTCCAAAGCTTCTTATATCTCAGGATCTCAAAATAGTTTAAACAAACAGTGTGCCTAATCCTAAGGTTTGGTTTAAATGAGGTCACTCAGCACCTTTTAAATAGATGTTTAGGATATTTTGCCAGAGTGAAAGATAGATCATTTTATGTCAATAGGGTAAGCTCCAACCATTTGGAGGTTCTCCCAGTTTCAGACTGTAAATTCTTTAGGGTAGAGAATGACTTTGACCGTATGCTTAGGTAGTAGTATCTCAATGTTACTGGGAATTCTGGGCATAACTGAGATGCAGGTAGGCTGAAAAAGAAAGAGAATAGGAAGTGCCAAAGACAAAATGCTCACCAAGGCAGGATTTGGTCTGATACAAACTGGTCATTCTTATGTTCATACGACTTCCAAAATTCTACTTATGCACAAACTTTCCATTTATTTGTAGAGCTTATTGGGACTGTAGATTCAATCCATTTTCATGTACCATTAACGCTACTCCTTTTGGCACAGGACCATGTTTTGTACAACTCAGAAACACTTGGCTATGCCTTTCTCATTGCTGCTCCTGTGTTATACAGAAATCTGTGTACCATGTTTTTCACAAAGGAACTCAGTTCATTCCTTGGTTCATAGATGTTTTGCAATATCTGTGTTTCTGCTGAACAGAATTTTCCAACTCTGAAATATTAAATCCAGGAAAAGTAATGATGCCTGAGAGTTGAGTGTGTACCAAATTCTAAGTTCCTGTAGTGAAGGTATTGATCTGATGGATTCTTGCACAAATCCTTTTCACAAATCCCTTTCAGCAGCTTAGCACTGACTGTGATGACTACAGTCACCTGTGGCCCTCTTGTTGGAGAGAAGGTAAAGTGACATTCGTATTTTAAACCAGCAAAGAACAGCTTTCAATAGGTCGAAGTCCTAAGAATTACTACCCTAAGTGATTCTTTTGAGTTTGTTTGCATAATGCTGATTTACAGTGTTGTGTCCACATCAACACAGCATGGTAAATAGATGTTCTTGTTTTGGATATGACTCCTTAAGCCTTTTCACACCCAGCCAGCACAGTGGGAAATGCCAGAGTGTCTGGCTTCATCTACTGGTTCAGATATCAGGTTAAGCTTGAAAGGTCAAGTTCTGGAAATTCACATTGCAGAAGCTTGATATGTAAATGTAAGCAAAAGGATTCATCTCACCTAACTTCCTAAGTCATAAAGTTAGACATCTACTGCAAGGTGCTTAGATTAAAGGTACTTCTTCTATAATCATCAGAGACAGACATCTCTACAGGCATCTTCACTGGGAGGATTTCTCACTTGAACACTGTTCACTGTAGAAGGACTTTGGAAAACTAAGATAGCAAGACATCCTTTTTCAGATACTAAAATAAATTCTGCTCCTAGCATGGCAAGAGCTTTCTGGACTTTGCCAGAGATTAATCTCTTCAAATAGACATAGCTATTGAGATGTACGGTGCAACAGCATTTTCAAATGTGAATATTTCTGAACATTCCTGCTGCAGAAAGATTACATAAACGCTTCCTGAATTATAGCTTATTTAGAAGTGAAGTGCATACCTTAGTTAATATTCCTGAAAAAAAAAAAACAGCGACATTTCTCCTCACATAATTTCGAAGTTGGCAGGGTAGTGAGAAGGCCTGTGTGCAATAGGTGACGAGTACCATTTCTGAAAGCTGTGAAAACCAGGTAAACTATCCACAGTGACAACCCTATTCAGTGACTCTGAAATATTTGTTATGCCAGTCAGAAGTCTGAAGTAGTATTCTGAACCCATGATACAGGCAGAGCCATGACTGAAGATGGGACAACATGCAAATATTGCTCATACAAGCTCCACTAAATTCTTAATTAAACTGCAACTCATATTTGTGCAGTTAGAGACCACTCACAAATATTCAAATGGCTGGGTGTACTCTCCTGAGGATTCAGAGATAAAAAAAAAGTATGATTTTGTCAAAACACTGCAAAGACTCTGAACATATACAGACTCCTCATAAAAGCTTCTCCCCACCCCCCCCACCCCCCCCCAGAAACACATAACAAGTTGAAATAAACACAATAAGAATGAGGTAGCTGGTCTGAGTGAGCTTCACTTGATGGTGCCAGTGGCTGCTACTCTGAAGAGCAGATCACAGTTTTGGGCACTAAACTGTCAGATTTCTGGTCTTCTGCTAACCAGAGTCCAAGTTCCCTGGACAAGGAGGTACAAGACTACCTCAGCGGGACACCATAGTCTATCCCAGGTGGTCTGAGAGCTACTCAGTAGTGCAGCAGGTCCCAGACATAAGTCAATCACCTCCCGTAATTCATATGTTCTGAAAAGTGCAGAAATGCTGTAAGCAATTGCATTGACAGTAACAAATACAGGAGTAAATAATAACATTCTTCTGATATACTTCCTATGTAGGAGCTCAAAGAAGTCATCTCAGGCTGCTTTTCTTTGTCTGTTCTTTGCCTCCCGAAAGACTGGAGAACAAACACAGAAAAAATGCTTGACTGAAATATGGAACATCTTAAATGAAACACAGGTAATGTCAAGAGCTGCTCCATCACGGGAAAAGGCAAATTAAAGACACTCAGGGAGAGAGATTATAGTTATGACCACTGAACATCAGATGTAGCAAGTACACTAAGCAGAAAATGCGATAGAGAACTGTGGATTTCAGGGAACCTAACCAATGAAATTTAAATAAGCATTTGCTCCACAGGAATTCATTGATCCTCTGGGAGATTTTCCCTTCATGTTTTATGAGATATTAACAACAAGAGGTTTTTTTAAAAAATACATGAAGAAAAAAAAAAAGTGGTGCTTTTGTTCACAGAATACCTACATAAATATGAAGATGATAAAATAATCTGCTTCAACATTTCCATCTGTATTCATGGACTTGCACTGGACTGCTCTTTTTCTGAAGAATTCTATAGTATGTCTAGAACTACTCACGTATCTCCTACCACCAGAGCTGGTAATGATACAAGACTTAGTTCAAGGAATAAATTTGTGGTAACAGTCTGCAGTACATAGTGCCATAAATTCATATTTGGTATGAAGGCAATTTTTTAAAAAATTAACCTCTGTTGTTACTTGCAATCCTCTCCTCATTTTCTGATTTAACTGCAAGTGTAGTGGTCCAGATATAGTGGTATTATACTGACAGTATAATAATTAGCATTACGCTGTTCTTGTACCTTTTGTTTAGAACAAATTGTAGCAATGGAGTTCTGCTCTAGAGATACTATGATATCATGGGCTGAACAGTGAAGTCCTAAGATGAGGCACTAAAATCTGTAAACCATTATAATGGTACTACTTTGTCTAAATCATAGAGCCTAAAAGATCTAATAGATCAACACATTCATCTGTCTGCCAGAGGACTGCCCATGTTCTGAAAAGTCACAACAATTCAAAGAAGAGCAAATAATAGAGATTAATGAGCAAAGAACAATGTAGTTATTGCAGTGGAGTTGGTTTCTGAAACAAAACAGAATTTAGCAGCTAAATAAAGTGGAAGCTATTAACTGCATCTTTATTACTATGCAAAGGCAAGTAGCAACTGTGTAATTTAACTAGGTCCATTATGCAATCTTTTTTCTAATTCTTTCCTGATCTGCTAAACTAATCTCTGTTTTTAGGGGGTTTGAAAATGAATTAAATGGATTAAAAATGCAGCTGAAAGCCAGGATTATTTAAGGAATGGAGAACAATAGGAAAGCATGACAAGGAAAGATCAGCCATTTGACAATGAAGCAACATCCTGAGCCTGAAGCACAATACTATTGAGTAAGATCTGAGAAAATGTTTTATTTCTTCACCCAGGATGCATTCTCTTTCCTCTTTCTCCTCCACTCCTAGCAGTGGACTTTGGCTTGAAGTTAACTTAGAGAAGTTTAACTTGGGTTTTCCTATATGGGACCAAGAACTCCATTTGTTATGTAGCTCTGTAATATGTCCTACATTTATGGTGTATACTGGATGTCCCAGTTTCATCCCACTTAAATATAGGCAGCTACCCATGGGTTGTAGCACCCCTAAATGCCCTTTACAGTGGAGAGAGAACTCCAGCAGCTGACAGAGTTCTGTTCAAAAGAGACAAAATACAGATTACCTTCTGGAGATCTCTCATCCTTCACTGATTCTAATGGAAACCTAAAATGGATATAGTTAACACAGGTGGCTAGGAGTTAGGTGGGAGGATTCTCACCCAAGCTATGTTGGAGGAGAATCCTCCCTACCAGAAGTGAGGATTAAAAAGTTTTTTCTTTCTACAGTGTCTCTTACATGTGTTTCAAAAACTGTTCCTACCATGGTTTTCCAGGCAGCATGAACAAAGGTATTTTTTCTGGCTACAATGCTGGCTTCCTCCAAATAATGTCTTGTTATGTAATTATCAGAAAATAAATCTTTGTCTATCCAATAATCATGCTGCAATCATGCAAGCCCTAAGATTTTTAATTTCCAAAGAGATCATGATACCTATCAGGATTTAAGGAATTTTCACCTTATTTTTTGGTCACATGGACTAAATCATTGCAAGTCATATGAGCAGTGCTGCACTATCAGTTAATTTAGTGCAGCATTCTAGCAACAAAAGTCAGGCACTTTTGAAGATTTGGAAAATATATTGAAAGGCAAGTATTTGAAACTAACACCATTCCATTTAGGCATGTAAAACCAGTTTTACCTTTTTATCTAATTTCCTGCTCCTTTTATTAGTGATTCAGTTACAGCTCCTTTCTGTTAGGAACTGGCAGCTCAGTAGTTCAGTGAACCAAAAAGAAATGAAATATTTTGCAAGTTTTGTTGGAAAACCAATATAGTAGTGCTATTACTAATGAGGAACATACTCATACTACAACTGGACTTCGGGAAATTAGTGAAAAATAACAGGTCCTGCTCTGCCCATTGTCACACTTGTACAATCCTTACTGATTAACCAGAGATGCACATGCTCACCTAAAAATAAAACTGAGTCCTGTGGTGGGGCCGAATCTACTAAAAAGCACTAAATTTGTTCAAATTCACTTACAGGAATAATCTGACTCACAGATTTCAGTCATGCTCTGCATAGAAGGTTGATTATACTTTCTCAACAGTGGACAACAGAAGTAGAGATGGGTGTGGCTTAGAGTCCCAGCCAAAACACATCTTCATTTTAGAGAGGTTCAAAACACAAACCTGGTCCCGAATGAATTAGTTTGTCCCTCACAAAATCAGAGCATCCAATTCTTATTTCTTGCCTCAGAAAACTCTGAGAAGGGGATAATACTTTAGAACATAGCAATTGTTATTTGTATAACTCAATTTAAATCTGATAGTGAGCACAGTTATTAAAGCATCTGGCCTGACACAGTTATTAAATGATCATTTGATGATCACTGAAATTCTTTGAAATCTTCCCTTAATCTTGGGTATTTAAAAGCTCTTGGGTTTTTGTTGTGTTTCAGGACACCTGACTTGACTGCAATGACCGTGATGACAATTTCACCTACCAGGTAATAATAAATTGTGCTTTTGCAACAATTTTGTGGATAATTTCCTTTATCTGTCTCTTAGTTTCATCTTTATGTGCTATTTTTTCATAGCCATTATATTACTTAATGCAATTTTCATTGCTGTAGTTTTCATTGCACTTTTTTTTTCCTCTTTTTTTCCTCTACTTCATTCTTTCGCTGTTCTTCATTTTTGCTTAGTCTAACATTTATTGTGGTTTATTTTTAGGATACATATATACTTAGGGTGGAATTATAATTTGAACATTTATATACTGAGTTTATATTTTTGTTGGAAAAATATGTAATTGATGACTGTTCTTACTCTTCTGAGAAATGCCAATAACAAATGGCAGGCTTCAGTTCAGTGAATCCTCTACTGTTTTAACAAGACAAAACATTGAAAGCAGGCAAAGAAAGTACAACAGGATAATTTTTTACAGGTTATACTGGGGTCAAAAATATTGCAAATATTGGTGTTTGACTTTCAGATCTGTCATAATATGCTGAAATAACATTCAGATGTCAATAACATTTTGCAAAAAACATGGAAAAGATATACCGTAAATAATTCCGTTGAAAGGAAATAACACACTTGAAACTGGAAATTCCTTTTTTTTACTTCTAGGCAGATTTCTCCATTTATTTAGATGTTAAAGAGATCTATTGCCCTTTAAAGTACAGTACTAATACCTGGGTTAGTTTAACTGCCCTTTTCCCACACACATATGTTTTTGCAGACTAACACCTACTGATACACTTTTCAAACCCTTAAATCCCCTCCAACTCTCAAAGTGCTCTTCTGCCTTCGTTTCTGAATGATGGTCACAAAGCATCAAGCCTACTATAGAACAAATATAGTTTCTGAATGCTAGCCCACAGGTTTCACTGTGTGGAAACTGTTTGAGCATCTGTGTAGATTAAGTCTTGCTTACCTAAAAAAACACCACACAGTTAAGGTTTCTCTAAAAATTTATTATTATTATTTGCAAAGACCAATTGTCTTTTGAACCTAATATATATGGGTAGGATTCGAAGGAATTGTTATAGAGTGAATGACTGAGGACAGGCATGGGCACATATTTAAAGTGAGCTACCCACGTGTACTGTGATACATGGCAACATCAACACACAGGCACGCTGAAGTGGCATTAGCACAACTAGGAGAGTTTTTACTATTGCCTTTGTTACATTAATCCACAGTGTTTATTTTGTCACAACTGGTAATTTTTGTTAGATGCAGAACTTCTATCATGAATTAGTCATTTCAAAAAGAGATGATTCGGAAAGGGGGAGTTGGTTGAGTTTTAGAAGTGGGTTGTTTGTGCATTTGTTTTCTTACAACTGGCAAAACTCCAACAGCTATTCTCCAGAAATTTCACAAGAAACATTCATATGGGCAGGAAATCTACTGGCAAGAAATGGCAGATGAAAGAGTTATGTACTGCTGAATGAGAGTTTTGCACCTGCACATTGCTTAAGTTGGAGTGCATGCTATTAATATAATAACAATAGCGTAATCAGTAGGATGCATGGTCATCTACCAAGATTATTTCATTTTGAGACTTCATGGACACTTTTGGCATTAGTGCAAAACAGGGAGCTGAATCAACTTCGAATGTGTACTAAATGGAAAGGAAAAAAAAAAAAACAAAACCATACTTAAACAATTCCTACCAAGATGTCATGTTTAAAATCAAGACTAGAACTGTGTAACTGAGCCCAAACCAAACTGGATGTCCAAGGACACCAGTGGGATTACAGGCACGGCTGCCCAGTAAGTAAGGTTCAGACAAGTACTGCTTCAGACTAATTCACTGGATTCTGTTTTATTTCTCCTTTATGGAGAAACTTTTTTTTTCCCCTCAGAATAGACTAGAATAGAGCTGTTAAAAAAACTCCTATGGAACACTTTTTGGGGTCAGGATTTGGTAATTCATAAAAGTATTTCCAATGAATACCAAAACACATCAAAAAAGTTTCAAAACAAGTGTTGTCCCAGTTTTGAAACCTGGAAGGCCTGAGGTCTTTAGTTCAAAGGTAGACTAGTTGGTGGGCCATCCTGCAGTGATAGGCCATCAATCCTCCACCCTGGCAGTCAAAAGGTTGAGCAATGGTCTGCCAGCCAGAGCCCTGCAGGCTTACAGAAGAACTCAGCTAAAATCCAACTGTCCCTTAAAAACTTTAGATTTCAGTCAGCTGCCAAGATCTCTCTTGAAGTTTGCCAAACAGCTTTGCTTTTGAGACTGGTTCCATCAGCCTTTCCGTGTAGACATGTGGAGTTTTTTCCAAATAAATCATTTCACTGCAAAGAAACCATTTTATCCATCTCAGAAGTCACCTAGATTATACAAAATGGTGTGCCATCCCTGCATTTCTCCCTGGACCCATGATGCTGCTCCTGACTTCAGGCACAGAAGGGTCATTCCGGACATTGGAGATGTGCAATTCAGTCTTTCCATGCTGACCGACACCTCTCCCACGCAGAGTCCCCTCCTTAGGTAGTCTCACCTCGGGCGGTTTCTAAGCAGCCATAAGGAGGTAATGCTCACTGCTTCCCCTGGTGAGAAGGCTGAGACCTGGGCAAGATGTTTCACAGGGAATTTTAACCCTTTCCTACTGGGATCTGAAACACCATGAACTGAGAGAAAACATAGTTGTGACGGAATTACTAAAATAAACTAAAATGGTAATAAAGAAACATGAAACATACATTGCTATTTTTTGTGTAAGTATTATGGTCTATCTACCCCGAACATACAACAGCATTTGGAAGAGCACTGTGGGGGAGTGGGGAATGCACTGCTGAACTTTGCACTACCATGGTACAAAAACTGTTGTCCAGCTACACTTGCTGCCCAGCCCATGTTTTCCTACATGACAGACAGATTTCCCTCTACTGAGAGTCAAGGAAGTAACCTACTTATCTGGAATTTTATCCACCAGAAGGCCAAAATACTGAGCATGGCCCGTGAACTGAGAAGCGACAGTGAACCAAAATCCCTGGAAAACCACATGGTGGTCAAAGATGTTCTAGTCCTATAGGCAAAAATGGTTAGGGGTCTAATCTCTATATTTAGTTATTCATACATTTACTGAGAAAGATTTTTCACTAGTCTCCATACCAGATAAACCACTGCTGTCATCTGAATCAGATTTTCACTATAAAGACAGCTAAATCAGTATCAGCATCAGTATGGTATCAGCAGTGTTTTCTGAGCTTTGTTTTCTATTAGCTGCAAAATCCATTGAGTTGCAAGGGATACTGAGTGGGAAAAGCCATTTAAAATTGCATATTTGCATTGTCATGGGTTGGACTCAATGATCTCAAAGGTCTTTTCCAGCCTAGCTGATTCTGTGATTCTGTTTATGATTTAATGTTGTTTGAACAACTAACCTATAAACTTTATCATTTTGCTATTAAAAAGAAGAAATAAAAATTATATGTAAAGAATCACAGAGTTTTCTTCCAGATTGCTGACAGTCAGTAAATGCCTCAAAAATCTCTCCCACTTCTTTACATGTAGATATTAAAATTCAGCAGTCCAGTGAACTGGACTATAAAATCAGCATATCTGCCCCAGAACAAGTACACTTTTTGCTTTGCAGTAATGTTCTTTGCAGAATGCATTTGTGGGACAGCAGGTTGGCAGTGGGCGGTGAAAGGTATTCACCATTTTGTAAAACAAAGCAGCTATGGCTAATCTTTTCTGTTTCAAGATAATAAAGTCCCATTTTGCAACTATTAAAAAAAATGAGTTAAAGTAGTACAGCTGTAAGCAGAAATACACTCGTCGTTTAAAGGGCTCCATGCTTACTGTACATAAAATAATACACTGGTATCATTAGCATAGACAACAGCTTGTTTTCAATTTGGCTGCAGATAATGAAATTATCCCCCAAATTACCATAAAGTGGGACAAATAAACACAAAAGCAAATTCTTTTTCTTTTTCTCTCTCTCTTTTTTTTTTTTTTTTTTTTTTTCCCCCTTCAGCAGCTCTGGCTTTCAGCTATTTAGAATGAAAGCAAAGCTTCTGTTTTTCCAGAGCTCCAGTTTGACCTCAAGCAGATAAAGAACATGAAATGACAAACACGCAGCAAAGAGTTACTGTGTCCTTCCCCCCTGGCCTCTGTTTACATTAGGAAATGTACCCGGGGAGGAGGGAAGGGGAGGCAGGAGGGCTGCCTTTCAGCGCCGCGCTCGGCTCCGCTGGCTCCGGCTGGAGCTGGCCCCTGTTTCTGAGTAAGCTTACTCCACTCCAGATGTGCCGCGGCTCCAGCGTGGCTGCCATGTACAGTAAATCGGCATCTGAGGGCTCGTCAATCTGTGGGGTAGAGCAATTGCGGTCTCGCCAGGCCGCCCCACTGGCACAAACAGAAATTTGCGCCGCTGAACTGGAAAAGGAGGAGGAGGAGGAGGAGGAGGGAGAGGAGGGAAAGGGGCGACAGGGAGGGAAGGAGGCAAATAACGGGAGAGCAGTGTGTGAAAGTTGAGGGGCTGGAAGGTGTCTGCTCCCGCGAGGAGAAGGGGAAGAAATAAACACTAACAGTCAACTGAGGAAATGTTCTTAATGCATTTGTAAATTTACTTGTAAATGTTTTACACTTAGAGAGAAAGGGGAATGCTGCGTATCATTTGGCAGTGTTGGTTGTCTATAGGTCCCTGTGGATATACTGCTTTAGCAGGCGTTGTAACCAGGGCAAGAGAAACATAAAATAGCTGGGAAAACACAGCCAATTAGTCATTACACATAAATTGTAAAAACAAGAGAGAGAGAGGAAGGGACAGAGAAATAAATGCCCCTAGCAAATTGAGTCCCTCTTGTTTATGTCCCTGCTACATGAGCACGAACACCAGAGGCAACGATGCCTTCTAATCAAAGTGCAACTTGCAAACCAGTCAGTGCTCCCATTCAAAATCCTCCAGGATTTCCTGACGCTCACAAGATTTACCTATTTGCTGTCATTGTAAAAAACAAATTGTTTCACTAATCAGGCAGTTTGCTTTGGACCCGACCCCAGTTGTACAAACTCCAAGTTGGACGTTCATTTCTGATCTCCTGCCGCCTACGCAGCCGTTGCTAACTCAGTTTTAATAGGATGAGAAAACGATCTTTTCTTTTATAGTGGGTTCAAATGAGCTACCCAGCTTCAGGCTGACTATAGCTGTGTTTTCCTAATCACCATTTTTTTATAGCAATTCTGAGGATGAAAATGCCTGCTCCCCCTCCTTTCTCTTCCGACAGCGCCAAGTCTAAGAATGTAAATAAGTGTTAAATTGAAACACAGAACAAAAATGGGTCAGATTTAGTGTAATTGAGTCATAGTTAAATTTAGGCTGCTTTTATTTGCAAATGTGTATTTCAACAGCAGTTCCATACAGCATCTCTGGATAGAATGAGATGCCTCATTTATTTATTATTTTTACTGTGGTTGTGCCTGAAATTCTCAGCAAAGGCTCACAGCCCCATTGTGCCAAGCACTTTAAAAGATGAGCTATGCATTTTAAAAACTCTCCTTTGCCAGAGAAGCTATCCTCAGAGTACCATCTGCATTAAATAGCAGCACCTTAAAGGACAGAAATATTGTCAGCTGTTCCAAATTTTCAAAAATTGTGAATCAAAGCTGAAAAATCCCAAGGCTGCAGGAGAAAAAGTCATAAGATTTTCAAAGACTTCATCCTTTCTTGTCTCCTAATTTGTGAGTTTTTAAACCCTCATAACACGCTGTAAGATTATTGAAGTTTCTTTTTTAAAAATAATGTTCAGATTCTCACAGTATCCCTTGACTTAAGGAATGAAGGCTTAAAAATATAAAATATCACTAGATTTGAAACAAAACTTTAAGACTTGGCAATACAACATACAGTTCTCTATGGGACTTGATTTTCCTTAGCACTCCATTGACTGGATGGGGTAGTGAGCTCTCTTCCCTCTCATCCTTTACCTCCTGTAAGGTGTAAAGGGATTTGATTTTGACCATGAACAACATATGTAATCATGGATGAATAAACAATAAAATATGGCTGTTCCTATGCATAACTTTCATACCGGGTTTTCATCACTGGAGGCACTGCAGTCATCCTCTTAGATGCAGGGCAATAGAGAAGCTCAACAAGACCCTGGCAAGCAAGCAAGCAGGAACACATCTGCTACTGAGGACAAGTCTTTGCACAAAGCATATGTGTGACATTGTGAGCTGTTCTGTGAGGACCAGAAGAAGGACATCACCTCCAACTTTTTCTTCTCATCCCAGTGTCCAGCCTGTGCTCCAGCCAGCCCCCAAAAACAGCTCATCATTGCTTAATGCCTTGCACAGTCATTTATGTCAGGACAAAATGGACACTTAAAAAGTGTATCAAATCAGGAAGGCAAGATTAGGATCAAAATTACCTCGAAAGCTGTCCCTTTTTAGGCTGGCCAAAGCACTGGTGAGTGTACAACTGGGACTTCCCTCCTGCAGGCAGAAATACGAACTGGGTGATTGAACAGGTGTTTTCAACGGCCAGAATTTCCATGCAGAAAGGCAACACAGAGGGGTCTCATTAGACAGTAGCTGAATTTAGCAAGGAATGTGACTTTTCCCACCCCATGTTGAATAAGTGGCCCAGGGGAAAAGCGATACTTAGAGGACACGAGAAGCAGCACAGTTCTTAGCTCATCCACCACAATAATGGCACTAATTTGTGAATAAGTGAGCGTAAAGCTGATAATAGTTGTCTGTAAAGAATCGTGTATGATGGTAAGATGATACCAGAGAACTCTAAGTGACCATGGAGGAATGTATCTAGAAGCCAGGACACAAAATGAGTGCAGCATGAAGAGGGTGTTGAAACTGAATGGGTGAGAGAGATAGGAACAGCAGAACAAATAATGAATTCTCTCTTCAGAGAAGTCTGTCTCAGTATTGTGCTCCCAACTCACTACAACACTGTTCTTCCACATTAGTTTGAGCCATGTTTTTACCATGTAAAATCAAGCCCTTGTTTACATGTGTATTATAAGTGGAGACTCAGGTTTGGTAGTCAGAAAGGCAAATTTCCGACAAAAGTTTAAAAATAACAAAATTAACTGATTATCTTACTAAAACATGACGATATCTTCTTTCTTTAATGGCTCAATTGCTACCAAGTGCACTTTTGCAAGACAGAAGGTACTAATGAGTCAAGAAAAATTGCTTGAAAAATGAATCATGGTTTGTGTTTCCAACAATAACTGCATTTTTTTCATGCATTAGAATCTTGGATCTACTATTTTCTTTGGGTTTTCTTCTATACACATTCCAATGCACCTGACAACTGAAGGAAGAACAGTACTGTCCAGCCATTGTGTGGGCAGATGTTGTGTAAATTTCCACAAGAGATTCTGCCAAGCCTTCCTCTTACACAGACCTCTGACACCTGCATTATTTGGAAGGATTAGTTTCTGTATCACTGAATTTCTCCGAGGGACTGAGGCAAGAAGAGCAACTGAGAACCTGGCTGCAGAGCAATCGTGCAGAGTAGATACAAATGCAATTATTTTTCCCTACTTAAGGAAAATGTAGCAGCCCTAGGTCCCCAGGAAGACAGAAGTGGTTCACCTCATGCATCTCCTAAAAAAGTGAAGATTAACTAAAGTCTGTTAAGTATCCTGTTTGCATTTATTTCAAAGTACAATAAAATCTAAATAGACTGCAAGAATAGGCTGTATTGTAATTGCAATTGAATGCAACACAAACTGCAAACTTGGCATTTCTGCTGATAAAAAAAAAGTATATCAATAATTCCACTGGGCTTATATGTACCAAATGTTTAACAACGCAGTAGCATACTCATTATGATGCCTTTGACACCTGCAGAGAAATTACATCAAATCTGCAGTAGCAGTATTACGTAATGCACTAGAGTTCAATGTTCAAAACATCCTGTTCTTTACATAGCCTCTTGTCTTACACAAAAGCAGTTAAAAATAATAGAGCTTGCTCAAGAGCCAGATTTACAAGCCTTTTAAGGCTCATCTTGCAAGGCAGTTTTGTTATACCTGTGGGCTGGGAAATGGGAGGCAGGAGAAGGCACGAGAGGGAGGAAAGATTTGTGAATTGATTGTTTCAAGCTTTCAGGGAAAAAAAATAACTTAAATCACTCTGGGTTTATGGAAATTAATTTACTATTCTGACAAGTAATATGAAGAAGAAGTGAAACTTGTAAGAAATGAGTAACAGAATAAATCTCCTATAGCTGGACTGGAGATTGATTAAAGTCATGAGATATTTATATTTGTAGTTTGAAATCTGGAGGTTTGGATCAGCTAATTAGTAAGATATATATAATTTGCAAAACTTGGATGTTGATCCTGAAGCAGATTTTGAGTTCATCAATCGTTTGGAATGTTTAAAGGAGAGGGAGCTTGGCTCTCCTCTTGAATTTCACACTAGAAGGCTCTAGCTGCCTTCAGTGATGAAAGGAAAAATGAATAGGAGAGAAAAAAAAAAGGAAAGAATGGCTCTATGTAGGCTTCTACAGCCTTGCTATGTAACATGGACATTGTAATAACCTCAGCGCTGCTGTTACAAAATTATGCGAGTAATCAGCCACTCCTCACTGGCATCTTGGGTTCCTGTTGTTGTTGAGGGAAATGTGAGCAGAACAATGCAATTCACCAGAGCCTTTATGTTCTTTTCACACTCATGAGTCCTAAGACCAATCTTTTTGCAATCAAGACACAAAGCTATAATTGATTGCTTTATTCTTGTTTTCACAAGCTGTTGAGAGCTGTGCTGTTCTCCAGTCTGTTTATGAAACACTCATTTACACTGGAAAGCAATGTATTGCTAGTATGTTGAACTGGGAATAAAGGGACCTGGCTCAGCAAATCAGTGAAGTCTGCTACCAACTCCTGGCCTTTGAAGCACTTCTTAGGCATAGATTGTATTTACAGTTACCAAGTCTAAAAACTGTAAAGAGCTTCATTCTTGCTCAATAAGGTGTTTTGAGATCACAGATGAAAAGCACCAGGAAAAAAATAACAGCAATTTGTACAAAAAATAAGCAGTGCTGCAGAATGAAACACCAGGTCACAAATAAGCTGAATTTCATACTTCCATTGAAGGATCTTCAGTTTATACCAGATCAGATTTGAGCCCAGCTATTTTGTCCAAACACCTACATACAGTCTATTTGTAATGTATCCCTCATAAAGCTCTTCCTCTTACTTCCTGTCAATAGGAATATTGCAAAACTGCACAGAGGATGTGGAAGTTTAAAAGCTTTGCAGATACCAGATGGAAAATGTGATAGGAAACTTGAAAACAAACATTTTGTGTTTTCATATACATTAATTACACTTCAGAAAAGTTAACTTCCACTCATATCTTTCCCTCAATTTTTTTACCCAGAACTTTTCATTCTTGTACTAACAGTTATACACTGCAAGAGCTTCTACCAATAAAAATAATAAGAGTCTGGTAAATGTTTTATTTGCAAAGGCAGCAAAAAGTCTTCTTTTATGTACAGGAAATAAGCCAGAATCAATAGAGATATAACCTGTTGCCTTTATTAAATCACTGCAACAAGACTTCTCATTTGATTTTTACCAAAGTGCAGTCTCCTTTACTGAGATTCTCTGGGTGATTTTTACCAATGTTTTCTCTGCAGGAAATAGCAGACAAACTCCAGATCTCTGAAAGAATGACAAATAGCATGAAATACAGGGTCTCCCACAAGAATGCCAGCGACATCATCTCTTATGGACCTGGGAAAGACCAAACAAAATTTACACATGGCCCAAACCCAGACTGGGGTCTGGCATTTGAATCATCCTGGAGTATTTTCAATCCATCTCACTCTATCCTAGGATCTGCTTCCTTTTTTAAAGCCCTTTAAGCTCAAAACATCTTACTTATACTGTTATATCAGCTGATTTTGAAATTATTAGCATGCACCAGCACATCTGAAAACCAGAATACTTATTTTGCATTGTAAATGTGAAATGAAAATTTGAACATTTTTAATCTCTAACATCAAATTATTCTGTATCATTTGTCTTTTGCATTTACTAACCATTAAAGAAAGATCAGTGTTGCCCTGTAACTCCTTGCTGATGAACACATTCCTCAGAATGCCTAATTTGTGAGAGATTTACACTGTGCAAACATTATCTACAGAGAGCACTTGATTCTCTGTAAATCAATTAGACATGCCTTTTCAGGCACATGTCTGTTGGAGGCTGACAGAACAGGGCTTTCTTTTTTACCTGAAATGGGGATTCCAAAACCACATCACCTCTGAGAAGCCACAGGGTGGCTTGGAAATAAAATGGTCCTGCAAGAACAGCCTCCTGTATAATTGAAATGCAATTTAAGGGGTCTTCAGAGGAATTTCTCCAACTCTGGAGGAGGCCGATGAGCAATCTGACCTCCAAAAAAGACAACAGAAGGAAGCTCCCTTTGAAAGATAGAGGAAACTTTTCTTCTTTGAAAAGCATTCTCAGGGGCTGTCTGCTGATACAGTACAGACTTATCTCCTGAGGTCCAGACAAGTCTGTGTTACTGATTATACCAATATACCTCACGTGGTCCTCAATGCCTTTATCTAAGAATGTGAAAAGTTCAAGAACAAGTGACAAAACAGAACTTTACCTAACAGAGAGGTCTATGATTAGAAGTGTTCTAAGAGAAATCTCCCTGCATATATATGAATTTTAGGAATTTACCAGTTCATTGATCTCTGGAAACAACAAGGCTGTCAACAAAACCAAAATGTGTCTATAAACCTATAAACCCGATGAATACACATACAAGCAGGTAATTGTATTGGCAATAATGCATTGCATGTGCAAAATGAGCATCTATACCTAAAGGTATACATGACTTCATGATGGTCAACAAAGGCAAATATTAAATCCTGCATCTGGGATAGTCTAGAGACCAAGTGACTGGAAAGCAGTTTTGCAAAAAAAGGACCCTGGGCTCCGGGAGGAAAAACCGAACATGAATCAGCAGTGCGTCTTTGCAGCATTAAAAGCCAACCTCATACTGGGCTGTTTTATTAAGAAAATAACCAGCAAGTCAAGGAAGTGATTATTCCCCTCTATTCAGCACTTGTGAGACCACATCTGGAGTACTGCATCCAATTTTGGGACACTGACAAACTGGAATAAGTAAAGCTGAGGGCCACCAAGGTGGACCAAGGGCTGGAGTACGTGACTTGAGAGGACAGCTGAGCAAGCTGGGTTCATTTGGCCTGGAAAAGGAAGAGCTGAAGGAGAGGGTCTCAACACCATTGTCACAACCTAAATTATTAAACTAGCTTATACTAGTACACAAAACTTCCTGTTACTGTGGCTAGCCTACCTTCCATCTCACATCAGAAACAGAATAAGTGCATTCACTGTGAGTACACAATTTGTGGGACAAAGTGACCCACTGCTGAGGCAGACTAAAGAAGACCTGGAGTCAGGCCAACCAGCATGCCTCAAGCAAGCTAGAGAAATGCAATAAAATAACCAAATCCATCCAAACTACAGTAAAAATTCCCATGACTCAACCGCCTCCGTAGCCCTACCTCCCACCTCCACAGCCCGAACACCAGGGCCCAAGCTGATGGATACCTCAATTCAAACACTGTGGTTACACTGGCCCCCTCCAAGCCCAAGGCCCAAATCCATGAATCCGGCTTTAATCTGCTCCTGAGAATGTGTGTATTTTTTGGTCAGAATTTTGGTTGTCTATATTTGGAAAGTCTCACCCACAGTCTTGAGCCGACCGAGGGAAGCCAAAGAAAATTCAAGATGTAGTGGTTACCAAAGCTGAAATCCTCCCTCATTGTGACTGTTCCATATGTATTTGTACACTGTTTATGTGCGTACCAAATCTCCAGGAACTCAGTCTTGTCCTTAGTTCATTTATAGGAAGGAGATGAGAAAGAGTCCATTTCTACAGAATTCCCCAGATAGAATCTACTGCAGAATACATCATTAATAAAGGATTTTTCTATTTATTTGTTTCACCCAGAGCAGCTGGTCAGTCATATCTCTCTGGGGTATGTCAACTAATACTTATTATTTCATAACTTGAATATTTTTGAATAATACTGTCTTGTCCCTTCCGTTTTCCATTACATGGGAGTAAGGAAATATGTTTGCATTATACTGTAGAAATTTAAGGGAAAAATATTTATAAAATATTAGGAAAGGATTGATGGTTATAAAATCCTGATAGACCTTTGTATGAGAGTTGTTTCATACTGGTAAAGGAGCAGGCTAAGAATAAATCTGAATCATGCTCATGTGAAGTAAAAATAATGAAAGACAACCAAGGAAAATTTATTAAAAGCAACAATTAGGGTTTTCTTTTTTTCCCCTCACAAATCTCAGAGTGCTAGAGTGCCACTGAACCCAGTAAGAATCTATTATTGATTTCATTGAGAAATGTTGGCCTCATTGTCACAGTTGGAGAAACTGAGACACAAAAACCTTAAGTGTGTTGCAGGATATTAGCCAGCAAATGGCAGAGCTGGGAATACTATCCAGCTCCCCTGGAGGCAAATCCATGCGTCATCCACTGCACCACTTCCTCATATTAGAAGGCAGCAACACAGCACAAATTTCAGGGATTTTGGTTAATGAGAATGGGAGATGGAGAGATCTGGAGGCTACCTATAAAGTAGAAGAATGCTGGGCTTGTTTGACTTCATATCCATGTGCCACTACTGACTCTAAACTATGAACACATCTTTGCTCAGATGCAGACTATAAAGGGAAGAGTCAGAGAATAAGGAAAGATCCCATGAAGAAAATATATTATCCAATTTAATTTAAAAATAAACATATAGCAATGCAGATTCTGTGCACTGAGTCAGGAGTCAAGTTTGCAAGTCATAATCAAAATACGTGATTTAAATACTGCTTCTGTTGAAGTGATTAAATCAACTAGTTGATTGATGTAAAAGGAGTACAAAGCAGGGGTCTTACTTTAACAGCAGATGT
This sequence comes from Pyrgilauda ruficollis, assembly GCF_017590135.1. Lineage (NCBI taxonomy): Eukaryota > Metazoa > Chordata > Aves > Passeriformes > Passeridae > Pyrgilauda > Pyrgilauda ruficollis. The sequence goes on from NW_024524378.1 coordinate 7,186,530, forward strand.
CTATCAAGCCCATTTTTCACAGATTACTTCTCCTCAGTTTGAAACAGGGGATATCAGGCTCTTTAACAGAAGACATGACTTGTAGCATGGGATTATTTATGTCTCACCACTGTATGGGTGGCATATCACTTTACTCCTGAGACAGATGCACCAACTTTGCAGTTCATTCCAACAAGAATATTGTAACCATTTAAAGTGATGAATATCAATGTCTTTTCACGGCAAATACTGTTTGATAATCTCCTCTCACTGGGGTCATTGTTGCACATGATTTCTTATTCACCTCATGTTCTAGGAGGTTCTGCATCCTCAGAAGAACACATGGAATGGGACAGGAATAAAAGACACCAGCTTTTCACTGTCTTGCTGAACGGTTTTGTCCCCAGTACCCAGAATGTCAGTATGCACAGGCTAAAAAACCCACTCATAGTTGAGAAATTGCCCAGTCCAGGAAGGGGCCCCCTCCCTTTGGCCGCTGGCCATGTTCCTGGTAGGGGTCCCCATGCACTGGGAGAAGAGTGGTGGCTGCTGGCAGTGCTGGCACTGGCTCAGAACAGACCGTGGCCCCAGTGCTCAGCATGGCTGATGGCTCTGCTCACTTACTTGTGACTACCTGTGCAGCACTTTTCCAGAAGGTTTCCAATAATTTCAAACAATAACTGCTACATATTATTATTGTGACGGTTTTGTGAGAAGGAAGAGAGCAGTTATGGTCAAGACTATCTGAGATGGTTGTTAATTTCAAGGGATTTAAATTGAAGGACATGGTAAATCTTTAATATGTTACCTCGTGTGAATGGCAGGACAGCAAAAAGATTATAGGATTCATATCTTACAGTTCAGCAACATTTCAGATGGACCAAACCATTATCCTGGGGTAGAAAATTCCTGCTCTTCAATTCACTTCAAGCCTTCTGACTTTGTTGATATAATACAAACATAATCAGCTTCATGACTGTTAATGGGAAGAAAGTTTTACTGACACTTCAGGCTATGAACACTTCAAATGTTTCCTTTGATTTTAATATTTGAAATCTTGTAAATAAACTTGTAACTTTGGCATTCCAATCCTTCAGCAAACACTTTCTTCTTAATGACATTTTACTCACTACACTATTCACACCTACCAGGAGCTTCACTTCTGGACTGGATTTGGCTTTATTGTTTTGTGTTTTTTTAAAAAAACCTTGCCATTCTGCAGCTGTGTAATATATGACAATAGAGGGTGATAAACACTGCACAGCTGAAGCTGAAAACAAGTTGAGTTAATATAATGAGGTGAAGGTGATGACACTTTTTTTTAACACAGAAAGTCATGAGATATATTAAACAATATGTTTTACACATACACAAAAAAGAAATCCTTCCATTCCCCCTTAAGAATTTCTGATGGAAAATTAATTCCAACTGAAGAACATACACCGAAAAAAATTCCTAACCTCTATGTAATGACTTCATGAATTCACATGAAGTGGGATAACATTTATGTTTCTAAAATCCCTATGAAGTAGCAGTCTTCCATTCTGCCACTAAAATCCTCTCTGTTTCTGGTGGCTGCTGGAAATTAAAGAGTTAAAATGGAGACCACTGGAAAAGAGCAAAGCATATGTTATATGCAGCACATTACTTTCTCACTGGGCTTCCCATGGGCCAGTGAAGTTTGGGAACCACTTCTGTAAAGGAAATGTATATGGTGTCAAATTATTGACAGTCCTGTATGTCAGCTCCATCTCTGCAACTGATTAGCCCCAGAATGACTTTGGCCTCACACGGGTTCTTACAAACATTATTTAGTCAAGCTTCACAACCTAAGTAGACAACACTGTTATTCCCAGTTTACAGCTGATTCCTAAGTGTAACAGGGTTAAAAGCTACTGCAAGGGGACACATTAAAAGAGCATCAGGAGCTGGAATAAAATTCCATTTCCTAACCCTTGCCCACTTAACCATAATGTCCACAGTCTAAACCACTTAGATTAAAAAATCAAAATAAAAATTAAGCTACTTCTCTGTAACCATGTCCCCCTGAAGCCATTTCTGATGCCTAAGTAAGCACTGTAATTTTTTAGAGCTACTGTGCACCTGCAGCTTCCAAATAGTTTCCAAAGGTCACTGACTTATCCTGATTTTTCCAAGCCTCAGCTTCTTAAATGTTTCAAAACATGGAAAGAATAGCAATCTGTCTCCCAGTCTTCCTGCCCACTTAGGTCAATAAGAGATTTTTCTTTGACTCCAGTAGCTGTAAGGCTTCCCTCCCATATTTTTCTCCTTCAGCTTTAGAGAGCAATTGTCTCAGGGTGGACAAATGTCTGCTTCAAGAGAAACTGTTGTGCTGAGAATCACTATCTAATCATTACCACCCATGCACCACACAATGCAAACCGTAAAAAATGACAAGCAAATGAAACAGCATAAAACTAAAGAAAAATAAAACAGTACAATCATCCTAACAGCAATGGCTGGAAATTCATCTTGGAAGCTTTAACTGCTCCTGTGGCACAGAAGCTAGGAGGAATTGTTCTGTGCCATGATGGCATTGCCCAATAACCCATTCTGTTAAAACTAACAGAGTTGGCTAAACTATCCTGCCTTGTGTTCTCTTTTAATTGATTGTTTAGTTTAAAGAGAGGATAAAAAAGGCTGGCTGGGATCCAAGCTCAATCCCCTGCTGCTATGGCAGAAAAAAAGTACTGATCAGAATATTTCTCTGCAGAATGAAATGTGCATCTCCTGGGCTTTTTGCAATAGCAAAACAAGTTTACATTTCTGTCTCTAATATGATTCTGTCCTCTCAGTCATTAACAGTTCCTTGATCCCGTCTCTTATTCCTGCCCCCTTTATCTTAATTATTGAAACTTGTAGAATAAACAGCATTTCTTCACCATCTTTTTGAATTGTTGATTATCTGGAAAATGGCACTAGTGCACGGTTTCAGGGCATTTCCTCTGCACAGCAGTAGTGTTTCATTCACATGTGGTACTCTCAGACACCAGCTATCATTTAGGGCCATCAGGGACAACTTTGGGAGCCAGACACTGGGTCAGTGTAAATGAACACAGCACAGTATGACCTCAGGAGCATCGGGCAGATTCGCACAAGGCTGAGGATCTGGTCATGTGACTGTTTCCAGCTAAAATTACATTCTTCTCCCACCACACACTGCAAAATTAGAGACTGCTGATCTTTCTAAACATGCTTATGGATGTAGAAAACCCTTTCATAAGGTAGGGAGGGCAAAGGAGGAGAGGTTTCTTCTGGAAGGCAGCATGGGACGGGATTGGAAGTGCCACCACTTTTGCCCCCTCGTTGTCACATTCCTTTCCCAGGCCCGGGGGATGAGGCAGTCTGTGAGCCGCAGTGGCTGGGAAGGATTGCATTGCTGAACAGGGACGGGAAAGGGAATGTGGTTTCCTGAAAGGCTTCCAGCAAGTACATGGGAATGGAACACTTGAGAGAGACATGGAGCTGGAAGCACTTCCCTTCTGAGAAACACTTCCAATCTGTTCCTGGGGCCAAATGTAATAACATCTCTGACATTATTATTAAAAAGGGGGGAAAAGTCATTCTTCTAGCTTGCTGCTGTGATTTCTCCATTTTGAAACCACACCTTCTCTGAGACCTGAAAGTCATGTGGTTTAACACATAAGGCAGCACACAAGGGATGCTTCTTGGGCTCATCTCTACCAGCACTTATGACCAAGTCTTACTGAAGGTGCCAGGAATGCTTCTGGCAACAAAGAAAATTAACTTACAGTTATGCTTTTCTGCTTAGGTCCCTCTCTTGATTTATGTGGAATACATTGACACAAGTTGTGTCAATACTTGCTTTTTCCTACTGTCAGTCATGAGCCAATATCTAGACATGAGGCAAAATTCTGCATGAAAAACATCTATTTTGCCATGTGATGTAGCAATTTTTTGTAGAATCCTTCTACAGCATCAAACTCTCTCCCTTTTTCCACTTAATGCACTATATTGCATAAAAAATTAAAAGAAACTATTTGAAGCATCTCTCTAAACAAGGTGACAGGAGAATACACTTACAAGAGATGTACAAACAGACTTGTGCTAAATATTCAGACTATCGCCAAAAGGGTTAGGAAATAAACTCTATGGGAAGAAATGAAAAAGCAAAATCTGGAGGACCCAGTTTCTGGTTTACCATCCAGGGATATGCTGGAATATGCACAGAAGTGTTACAAAACAAGTGCTGTTGATAGTACAAAGGGGGAAGTATAGCCACTAGGAACAGTATAAATTGTACTGGCATGAATAATGCTTCTCCCCAGACTTCATTCTAGAGAAAAAAAAAAAGAAAAAAAACGGGGTGGCATTAATTCAGCAACCTCTGTGTCTAAATAGGTTCAGTTAAATTGGTACCATTTTTGTTTAGATAAGGCCTCAGACTCACTGACTCTCTGGAACCCCCTCTTAGTCTTACCTCTAACCACTTTTTCCAGCCCATAGCAGGGAAAAATGTACCACAGAAGGCAGAGCCAGACACCAGCAGTATCATAAGAGCCTCAACCAACAGTGTCTCAGCAAACACTGGGCCAGAATCCACCCCCACACACAGTGAGCAATTCATTTGTTTGGGACTACTTAAAGAGGCAACTTTTAAGCTGCCAGCTTACTGACACCTGACAGCCATCATCTTGCAGTGCCTAAGTTGCTATAAATCATGAGTCAGTCAATGAATTACATGATTTTTGGAAAATAATAGTAATTTAGAACATTCTTTTCACATTTCTGTGTATGCATCATTTAATCTCGTGGGTGTTTTGGTTTGGGGTTTTTTTATTATTATCATTTTTACTAAGCATATGAAAGGATAAGAACACAAAAGTTCTTATCAGGATCAGGAAAAATTTAAAGATTTTTTTACAGGCTTATATCTATATTTTAAGTAAGGACAGGAATCTCTTTTGACATTTTTGAGAAAAAGGTATCCTTTTTTTGAGAAAATGTAAACCTAACTATATAGCCCAAAACTGACAGCAGACCTCCCTTAAAATTTAAAATATGAGATTACAAAGAGTTGATAGTGAATTTTATCTTAGAAGTTCAGGTAACAACTGAGAAAGATATTTCTGTGGTATTTCTGGGGTTGTAGCTAACTCAAACATCCACAAACTTCACAGCCTCATTTCCATTGAATTAAAATTTTTAGGAGATAAATACATTGCACTTTGGATGAGGATTTCTTCTTTCAGTTTGATTCTTTTAGTCAAATGCAAGCAGCAAAGAATTCAAAGATTCATAGTAAGATATAGAAAATACTCTCCTAAGCCAAAGAGCTCCTAAACTGCAGTCAACTTATGCAAAAGACTGTATTAATATATCTTAGAACACACAGAATCTTGCACTCAGAGCTGGGTGGATATGAAATACCTGAATACAAAAGTTTGGCTAAAAACAAAAAAAGTCTAAACTTGAGGATAGCTAAAGTCATCCATCATTGGAACCCTTCTTCCTGATGTGAAGTACACTAGGCTGCAGGAGATTCCTTCTACAAAAATGCAAGATTGCCAGAATCTGTGTTGATAAATAATTTATTCCTGAACACAGACGTTTTAGAAACATGGTTGCTAGTTTGCATCCTTCAAGGAAAGAAATTCAACAAGTGCTTTCAGAACAAGCTCGGCACACACTGATAAACTGAGGACTCCACAAAAAGTCAGTTGTGAACACTGTGTTTAAATGAAGCAGGAGGAGGAATTTGTGTCATTGATATCTTTGTGCTTCTCATACAACATCAGGTTAATAATACACAGACTTGGGCCTGGAAGCAGGATTCCTCCCTCCCAACAGAGCACCCTAAGCACTAAGCAACAGACTCACACAGCTTTTTTCCTCACTTTGCTTTGATGAATCTCATGGTCCTTGCAAGCAGCGAACAAGTGCACCAAATGGTGGAACAAAAGAGAAACTACTCCAGGTCGTCCCATCCAGGGTGACAGGGTAGAAGACACTTGAGAGAGAGTCTAAAAAGGAGGATTTGATTCCTCCCTCCTCCTCCATAGAGACTAAGGAAAAGACAGAGCCCATGTGTACAGCATTCAGACAAGCACTCCAATCTGCAAGCCTTCCCTCTGGTTACACTGTGGAAGAGAAGTTACCCACTTGCTTTTGCACACTTCAAAGAGGATGCTGGGCTCTGGATCATGGCTAGATGGAGGAATCTTGCCACAAACCCTGCTGAGGCTTGGCGATGGCTATGACTTCAGGCACATCCCAACTAAAGTTCAGTGCTTCCTCCTGGCTCACTCTAGACATCTGGCTATTCACTGTGAGGGTTTTCCGACTCACCCCTGTGAATCACCACTTTTTGGTGTACAGTCTGGTGCACTCAGACTGATGGTTTCCCATCTGGTGAAAAGATTGCTGAGCTCATCAGACACAGCATTACTTAACAATGCAACAGTTAGAAACAAACTGTTCTGGATTAGTGAGCAGCACCTCTTCACATTTTTGCCTGGCTTTCTGACTGACTCCTTTTCTGATGAAAAGGCAGCAGAATGGCATGCTATTGGAATCCCATTTTATTAGTATGACGGTCTTCGTGTACGTCAACAAGAGATTTTCATGTCAGGCCAGCACGACACTGACATTCTGAATTACCAGCAGCCCCATCTGGTTCTTGCAGGGTCTCATAAAAGCAGCATGAATGCCCATAAACTCAGAAATGCCATCAGCACCATGGAGGAAGTTCCCACTCAGAGTTACCTTCATGTGATCTTCAGGGCTGCATTTTCATTAAACCAGGCTCAACAATTCTGACAGTGCCACCTGTACCCAAACCAGAGCAAGAGAACTAGAGGACAAGCCATCAATAACCATAAAATGCAAGAGTAGGTGACCAAGCAGCAACTAACTAACTAACAACCAAGTGTAGGAAATTAATGTCATCCACTTGTATTCTGTATTTGAATGTTTCCTAAAGTCCTCTATTATTTTACTTCAGCTCCCATCACACCTTCCAGCAAATACTCTACAGAGGCCTCACTGTTCTCCATCCCTGAGCTTGACATCGTGTCCCATGGTGAATTAATGTGGAATCCCTATTGGGCATGCTGGACTTGCCAGTCCAAATAAGAAAAAAAGGAGATGAGAGAATTCAGCCACCAAACCTAGCAGAAATATGCTGAAATTATTCTGAAATGCTCCTATTGCCTCCACTGCTCCAAGCCTCCCCATCCTCTGCTGTCATTTTCTTCTCTTTTATAAGAGGAAATGGATGCTAAATCAGCAAGCTAGGTTTGCTCTTTAACATAACAATTACTAACAATATACCTTTTCCCCTTTGTTATAAATTACTTTAGTGTGTAATTCAGCCAAATGAGAAGACAGACACCACTTATACACACTGTCTCCATCCTTTTGTGTAAGGCTAGGATTAGCTGCATTCACCAGCCAAGAGATCTGCAAAATGACAGCTATTTCCTTCCACTCTAGTGGCATTCACAGCTCTCCTTCAACTACTACCTCTCTTCATCCCCAGGAAATGAACTGTTGCATACAGAAAAAGAATGAGACTTTAGTCATTCAAGATGCTGAAGACTAGAGTTTAACCTCCATTTATTCCACAGATTTTTTTTTCCCGTGTGAGATTGGCTCAAAAAACATACATAGCACTCTTCTACTTATACACTAAACACTACTTGAGTTAAAAGTACAAATATCTTTGGAGACTGTCCTTCACTTCTTCAGCTATATAAAGCATGCCCTATTAGGTCACTCCAGCAGTGGTGGAGCACACCATTGCATAATCACCTACAGCACACTTAGGCATGCCATCATCCCCACAAAATCCGGTGGCATCCCCAAAAACCCCTTTCTAGTGCTTTCCATTATACCCTTCCCATGTGCACTATGCCTACCTCACAACCATACCATATGGCCCTACACAACTCACACCACCATTTGCCAACCCTTTAGCACAAGGGGAAACCCAGCAAGCATGAAGGGAAAATGTGAGCCAGAGGAAACTGTGGGTCAAACAGCTTCCAGACTTCCACTTCTGCTTAATGATGTCAGGCAGCCCACAAAAGAGAGAGGAATAAACACCTGCCTGCACAGGTTTCATGTGCCTTAACATCTTCGTGGAAGAGGGTTATCCGTTCCCAAAGATTCCGTACTGTGTTACACAAGCAGGGCCTATAGGTATTTGCCTTGTTTTTTTTAATGTATTCCCAAAGGCTTGGATGTTCTCTCCCTGTAAGAAACCTACGGAGACAGATAGGATCAGGAGGACTCACCAAGGCCCATGCACATGGCAAAGCCCAGGTAAAGAGGGAGAGCAATGGAGAACTTCCTCAGACCATTAGTGTGCATATGCAGGGGAGATGGAGACTGAAGATGTCACCAATGGAATTCACACAAAGCACTGGACAAGAGAATCAGCCTTCCAGTCCTCCCTGACCTGCTCTACAGCCAGGCAGCTCACAACTGCTTACACTACTAAAATCCTGGTATGTCAGCTTTGCAAAAGATGGGAAATATCAAGAGAAATCTCTTTGGTCATGTCTGTGCAGAGGTGTCTTGTCAAATCTCTGTGTCAACAGCATCTGTCTCTACGTCTTACACAATTCTCTGTTAGTCCTGGAAAACCTCTAAACTAAAAGCAAGGAGTGACCATCCAGGCTCTGAGGCAGATGACCTAGAGGAAATAGCAGAGGTCCCCCTGAAGTCCACCCCCTAGGAGAAGAGAAAGGAAAAAGGAATGCGCTACTCTGTCTTGCCTTGTGGGGACTCATTTCCTCCAACACCTTGTGCAGAGGAGCCACCACGGTGGCTGTGGTTTTGCATGCAGGACACAGAACAAACCTCAGGAGCACTGTGGGGAATTTGCCGTGAGGTGCAACACTGATCTTCAGCTCCTGCCAGCCCTCCCAGCTCTACCACCCCAAGTCCGATTGTTTGAAACTTGCCAGCAGGCTGAAGAGGTGAATTTCACTCAGCCTAGGGACGCCAAGTCTTGGCCCTTATTGACACCATGATAATGATCTACAAGAGCTAAAGAACTGACTATACAAATTAGGAATATTTAGGGCATAATTACCCAATTTGAATAGATCACGAGACTATGTTTTTCTGAAGAGTCAGGTCTTGGGTGAATCACACACACTGCAGACACTGGTGTGTCCCTGGCTTGTTCAGATTTCAGGTCCTACACTTCCAAGTCAGAATTTAGTCAAGTTTAAAGACCATTGTTACTCACAGTTCACTTGAGAGAGCAAGTCTGAGGTTCACAGCCGACCACATTTTCTTCACAAGCATACTCTGTAATTTTAACTCCCTCTTGACTTGCTGTTGCAGATATATTATGAAAAAATCAATGTTTGTTATTAAGAGATTTCTTACAGTATTAAACATTGAAGGCAAGTTCCACAATTGATTTGATCCGTGTAGCTGTACTGAAGTCCTTGAATGATCATTAAGTTGCACCAGTGGACAGGTAGTCTTGTACTTACAGTATCAAGATATTTGAAAAGCTTTATTTTATTTTTATTTCTCTCCAGATGAACTGGTGTGAGGAGAGAGCAGTGTCATTGCTCTTGGCAAGAATCTCAGCTTTGTATTTGTTTTCATGAAGCTTCCAGTCAAGTTTTTGCAAACTCAGACATTTAGTTACTGTGGTTTTAATACACACCTCAGTCTATAGATAATTAGCTGAAGAAACCACGAATTCCAATTCTCTGATAGCTCACCTATCATCACGAGTATAAACCAACCAGCCTTTCCTCCACCAGCAGCCTAAATTCCCCAAAGCGCTGTTTCCAGATGGAGAAATTGCCTTCACAAACACCTGTTACATCTCATAATATCAGATAGCACAACGTCTGTAATTCTCCCTCAGACTCATCCTACAACTTTGTGAGTCACACTACATGTTTCATGTACCCAGTGAACTAAAGCAAACAAACAGGAACTATTTGTATTCTTCTTACTTATGCCAGGGCTTATAATAAACCCCTTTGAAAACACTTCCGAACAGGTAGCAGCCGGCACACAAGTTTTGCCAAGGATTTAAACTAGTCTTTACCTGTTGCAGCTGTTGGGAAATTTCTAGCTGTTGCTAGAAGTGTACTTGTACCTGCATGCTGGGATTGGGAGTGTGAGCAGGTGTTTGCAAACCACAGTTACATTGCTAACCATGTCTCAGACTCAAACCCGATCATACCAGCAATGTCTGGCACATTATCTTGCTGCAAAGATTCTCATTCAATTCGTCTTACAACAGTGATCAGAACTGCTTTAAGCTATAAAAGCCTCTCCAGCTAATTTCTGAGTACAGCGTGATGCTCCTTACCCTGAAGGCCCTTTAAGATCTGACCTCTTCCACTGTTTTTCCTGCTGTCAGCCAGGACAGCAAAAGAAGAGGTGGTATGCAGGCTGAAAAGCCTAGTCCTCAATCAGCCCTTTGTCTTCCATGCTCAGCTTTTTATCCAGGGGCAACAGTCTTTTTCCATTACCACTAAAAATGAGTCCCCCAGTAGGGGTGATGAAGAAACAATAAAACTAATCATTAAGCAGGCCTGCTGAGAAGCGAATTCCAGTCTCAGGTCAGATCTAATTGCATTCTGACACTGAAGTAATGGCCTGGTCATTTATATTAGCAATGTCATGTTTCTTTTTATTTATTTGTCTCCATTATGCTCTCCATCCCCACAAAGAAAGAAATATAAGCGTGCAAATTGAGGAAAAGATGTACACAGAAATTAAAATACACATATTATCCTGTGGTGCACTTTTCAAATGTTTTAAATATAAAAAATTTAGCTCTCATTAGCCAAGATCAATATTGGAAAAACTAAAAAAAAAAATGTAGCATTTTGGAAAATGATGAGACACTTTAAAAGGAAGACTTAGGAAAAGTTATGATGGTGTCATGTCCTATGACCAAGGAAAACCATGTACACAGGGAAGAAAAGACAAACTTAATCACGCATGTAAGGACACAAGATATATAGGTATAGCTGTGATTTTTGAAACTGAGGAGATTTAGATACCTATTTTCCCTGTAATTAGTCTTTGACTAATTACAGGGAAAATAGGCAACTTTTGAGTTCAAGTCCACCACATGCATGCACATGGTGTATACACATACTCACAAATATATTCCTGAAAATACAACTATTTTTAGGTCTCATTCCTCCCTTGCCATCTTCCTTCTATTGCTTTTACCATTAATGATGTTTTGCCCCTGTCTGCATCCTAAGCCTCCTCCCCCTGTTTTTTTGCCCAGCCTCACAGCCAGCCTCACAGCCTATGACTTCTTCCGTGGAGAATCTAAACAATATGGCTTTGCATCTGAGTGAACACAATGGGCCTCTCTTCAAAGCCAAGCAACATTTTTCCTATCATTGTTTGCAGGGCAAGAGTCACTCTGCACTCTGCTCAGATATTATGGTCACACAAGCCCTATTAGCTTATGGGTAGATTTGATGTCCTAAGAGGGTTCATACAACTAACAAGATCACTTAATCCCTTTCTAGGTCCCTCAGCATTTGTAACAAGTTTTGTAATCGCTTTTTAAATAAAATGTTCTGACCTTGCAAACTCACTCGCAAGCCAGCTCAATCCTCTGGCTTTTTTCCCTCCATATAGCTTTTATGACCTCTCCTATCTGGATAGCAAGCCTTTTCCCAAAGTATCTTAGTCCAATCCTCTTGATGCTATCCAGAGCTAAAAGCCCTCAGCATGTGCTTTGGATCCGATCCCTACCTGGCTGCTGTGCTCAGAGAGGCGTTGATCAAATCTGGTATCAACAAATCAGGGCCCAGAAAAAGCAGTTGTAGAACCTGGAGTTGTTCCATCTAATTGCAAGCAGGCTTTCACAAGTCATTTACTGAAGAAAACTTCCTTATCAGGTGAGGATGTAACTAACTTCCACCCAGATTTCATGATGTGGTTTTTATCAAAAACACATGAATTTATTTTTTTTTTTTAATCCATAGTATCAGCTTTCCAAACTGGCTTTATCAAAAGTCTCAGGATGGCACAGTGACAATCTTGTCTAGTATCTGCCATGCACTTAATGTTCTAGGGTTAGCCCTGCTAGTGGAGCAGGCCTGCATAGGTATGCCACAGTTATATTTTTGTATTAAGCTCCATGACATGATGAATACACTTCCACCAGTTTCCTAGGTAGCTAGTTTTACAACTCATTTATTCCCACTAATTCCAACCTTGTGAACATTCATCATTGTTAGGACAGGCATGCATTCCCATTCACCTGCCCACACTGGCTCTTTTTAGTTACCTGTGGTGAAGCTCTTAAATGTCACCCATGGATGTCGGGCTGAAAACATCTGTGAAGGCCTGGTACAGTCCAGCCCTCTCTGTGCACACGTGCCAGAAGAGCCAGGCTGTCACACCTGGGCTCTGTTTCCACCTATGCCACTGAATTGCTGTACAAATTCCAACAAATCACATTACTTGTGCCTACATTTCAGCCTTTCATCGAATACAGGGGAGTTCTCTAATTCTCTAGGGTATTCTGTGGCTTAATAAACACTTACAGGGTGGGATGGATCAGTGTGCAACAACAGGAAAAACACTGGGATTTGCGTCTAGGACTATATGTGTCATGGTGTGCAGCAACATGACCGAACAGATTAGAACAGGAAAGCAAAGGAAATGCCACATCCAGCCTGCAAGTTCAGAGGGGATTAGGTAAACAAGAAGGATCCCAGGTGGAACCAGGATTAGGGCAACTTGAAGTTGCTACTGCCAGAGAGATGATTAAGAACACTTAAGACCAGTAATTGTGAAGAAGGTATTTAATACCTTTTCTGAAAAGTATTACCTGCATCAGCAGTGTTCCCTACGTCCTATTGAGACATGAGCACTGACTCAGGCAGGGATGTGCCACCTCCAGAGGAACTACTGCTGACTGCAGCACTTGGGAGCTGCAGGAGCTTCCCCAGCCCTGCCAGGACATTGGAATGGCACTAGAGCCTTATGGAAAAGACAGCCAGAGCCTTTTGCATCAGATACTTCACAGCATCCTCTCTCTTCTCAATATCAAACTGCCTGGAACCTTCCTCTTCCACAGTCCCACGTATATCAAAACATAAGCAGAAGAGTTTAATTGCAAAGAGGCTCCATTACTCTTATACCCATAACCTGTTATTTCATTTTATACTTTGCATAAGTAAATTAAGTTCATTTTCACCAATTATTTTCTCTTAATCTCCATGCCCTTCCCTAATCTTCATTAAAATATTTAAAAATTTTAATACTTTTAGTTTTTCAATCTTTGACTGTCTTTTCTCTTATTCCTTTATGCTTTTAATTTTTATTTTTCTAAATTACAGTTTTGCACCAGAAAGAACTTGGTTTTACAGAAAACACACCACTTAAAACTACTATATATTATGTAACATAAATAAATAAAGAATTGCCATTTGGTTAGATTTTTTTAAAGCATATAACACATCACAACACAAATGTGCCCTGGTACAAAAATTTCAAACACCTCCAAACTCAAGGCTACTTAGATACTCAAGGCTACTTCAACTTAACTCTCAGATCTTGATCCAAAGCTCTTTGAACGCAGAGAGAATCCTTTCCTTGACTTTTACTGCTCCTCTTCCATACCTCTAAAGGTAGCACTAGACTATCTGGAGATACAGCTGAGTTTTTACACACAGCTAAGCCCCAAACTCTGGGAAAGCCTACGCTTAGGAATGACAACCCCAACACTATCAACAGAAGTGATCCCATGTAGCCAGAAGATATTGGCAATTCCTATTACTGTCTTTTTTCATATCCCAAAGAAGAGATTATTGGGAAGAGCTTTGATGTGGCAGCATCCAACCTATATTAACATATCAACATTAATGAGGAAAAAAAATAAACATATGTGAGAGAGTTGTCCATTACCTATCAACCCTCAATTTAGGGCAACTGCAATTAAAGGTAGCAGAAATAAGGAGCTTGCTAAGGGTTCTGAGAACAAACCTTCACTTAAAAAAAGTTTGGTTACAGCCTTCGCAGTACTCAAAAAAACTGGTTTGTAGGACAGTTATTCCAAGGTTTTCTTGGCATTTATGGTTTTTATTAACATACATATCAGCTTCAACTCCTTGTCATGGACTGAATTTCCAGAAGCTCTGCTTCATAAGGCTTGTTGGAGCCTATTGTACACAAGAAATTACTTGGATAAAAATTGCTGGAGTCAAGACAGAAAAAAAAGCTCCTCTCCTCTTCCATCCTCCAAATGATTTATAGAGACTTAGTGTAAGAGCATATTTTACCAGTAGTTTTCTTACTCAGGAGGATAACTAATTTAATAATCCCACTGAACAAATGACAAGTCTGATTGTCTCTGGGAGAGAAGTGAAGGAACAAAGAAACCTTGTCACACCATGTTTTTTAGGATGATGTTATACAACCCCCATACCCTTGCCAGCAACTTCTCGTGACTCATTCTCCTCTGAAAATGCTGTTATCGATCTCATATTGAGACAATGAAATTTGACTTATTTGCTGTCTGTTTCTGTTCAGTTGGCCTTTCACAGAAGCCAGAAAACATTTATAAAAAATGGAATGTAATAAGAAGATTTGGGGAGAACTTATTATGAATAAGTATGATAAATAAACAGAGGGCAAAAGTTACTGAGAAACTGAGGTTTCTTCCAATTCTTCGTCTTCTGAGGAAGCAGCAGAGACTTTCCATCCTCAGTCAGAGGAAACTCTGGTTTCAGCCTCAGTTATGTGTTCGGAACCAGCACCCCAAGGCCATTATAATAGCAGATGCTCCATCACCAGCAGCTCTGTTTTACTCCAATGGGGATACCAAGACAGAAAAAGCCTTGTTTACTCTTCTTTCACCAGCTAAAGTATTCACGACCACTTCAACCAACTATTGCAGGTCTACAGTAATACCTGAACAGTCCATTTTAAAACATGATCTTACTTGTACTGAAGGAAACAGTAACCTGATTTTTCTGTGAAGGCACTTTGGGCATCACCCTTGCTCAAAGAAAAGTCACCAGATGCATAGTCCAAAATTTACTTTGATAGGAGTGAAGAATAATGGAAAACTAAGTCTTTAAACCTTGGTGCTCTACCAAGATTTACCAGGAAACAGGCAATTTGCCAAACATCCCTGTACTCCTTGCCCAGCTCCGAGCCTTCAGCCTTTCTCTGGAAGACCCAGGTTCCCTTCAGGGCCTTTCCACTGCCAGAGAGAGCTCTTCAAACCTTGCTGGAGCTTGCTCCCTCTCCTGCAGTACCAGGTTATTAAAGAGCCTGTATTCCTCTGCCTGCCCCCACAAACATAAATCCTTATTTTACATTGCCTCTCCTCTAACACTGAACATAAAAGAACATACTTTTTATTGAAGTTTTATCTTCGCCTGGGCTTCTAACAACCCACACTGAACACTCTGTTCTTATGGCCCCTTCTGGATTTAGAGGTATATAAGCTGTTTGTGCTTGGCTGCATGCATTGGTATTTTTATGTTCCTATGTATCTTTATCTGTACAGTATCTCTGAATACACTTAAAACTGTTTAAAAAAAACTCCATAAGACTTCGTTCAAATAGAAGTGTAGAAAAGTGATCTGCTACACACATATTTCCTCATCACTTGAACTTTCACATTCAGCGAGGGCTGCAGTGTTTAATTTTGGCCATTTGTTTTAATTTGGCCATTACGGTTTAAAGGCCATGCCCCAGATTTGGCCCTGTGAAGACATATTTTGCTCCAGTTTAAATAGGTACGAGGCATAGCATTTTCACATCATAGAAATGCTTCTCTCGCCTCTTTTTTTTTTCCTAATGTAAATTTTGCAACGCTAATTCCTTTCATAAGAGACATAGGGATAAGTGGTGGTTTACAGTTCAACCTTCCCCTGGTGCCCATAAATATTTATTGTTCCTTGCCCTGTTTCAAGGCCCAGATGAAATTCATCTTCCTGGGGGGAGGGAGGGGTGGTGGTGGTGGAGAGGGAAGGGATGTGGAAGGGCGAACATCATCTTTAAAGTATAAATGTGAAGAAAACGAAAACAGATGCGTGGAGAGGAAAAGAGAAGCTGGTGGGAACACGGCAGGGCTGGAGCACATTTTCCCTGGGAGACGCTCACTTCCTCGGGACGCCCCGCGGGCGGAGGGCTCCCCTGCGGCCTCATTCCCGGGAGGAGCGGGGAGCCGCCGAGGCGAGGGGCGGGATGGGAACCGGCCCGCTCCCCGGCCAGCTCCCGGGCGATGCAAGTGCACCACCCGCCCTCTAGTCAACCTCCGTCCCTTCCAGCCAGGGAGGAAAATGCCTCCCACACCGGGAAAGCAGAGGCACGGAGCTGCCCTGGGCCCGGCGCTGGGCCGGGCGCTGCGGCGGGGCGCTGAGGGAAAGCTGAGGCGCGGCGCTGCCCTGGGCCCGGCGCTGGGCCGGGCGCTGCGGCGGGGCACCGGGCAGGGCAGCCGGGCTCCAGCGGGCACTGCCGTGCGAGGACGGCCCTTCGCAGGCGGGCGGCCCCGGGGAGGAAGAGGGGGAGGAGGTGCCGGGAGGGGGACCGGGAAACTGTAACTCATTGTGGATGGGCTGGACTGGCCGGGGTGGCGAGCGCTCGCAGGCCAGCCCATCCATCAACCTGCCGAGCGGCCGACAGGCTGGAGCCGCGGCTGCTCCCGCGCTCCCCGTGTCAGGAATGATCCGGCCCAACTGCGCCGCGCCGGCGCTGCCCGACCAGCGCTCCGGCCAGCGCGGCCCGGCCCGGCCCGCCCGCGCCCCGCGCTGCCCCGGGCTCCGCAGGCCTGCGGGGATGCCCGGGCTAAACCCCCTCCCATCCCCGCGGCTGCACTCGAGGTTAATTTAATCCCATCCTGTCCAGTCGCATTAAAGGCCGTGTTTAGTCTCGCATCGCCTCTAAGTCAGCCGTAGCATCGCCGGCTCCAGCAGTCCCCGTGTGTGCGAGGGAAGAACAGGGCTCTGGGGCTTTCTTCAGCGCTTCAAACGGGGCACACCAAATGCTCTCTTTTAATTTTTTTTCCATTTTATTGTTAAGGAAACTTCCCAGTCTGACCAGTCACAAGACTCTTTGGTGGAGAGACCCTCCTCGGAGGCACCAGCTCGAGCTGTTTCTGAGCAGCTGCGCCATGAATAAATGGCTTTATGAACTGTACATCTTAGACTTTGCCATGGAAAACCTGCGGTCAAACTGGTGAGAAGCACCCTTGCTGTCCACTGGCAAAGCCGTGGCCTTAAGAGCTGCAGTAAGCCAAAATGCCTGGGCAATGGGCCAAATCTCCGTTTGCTGCTTGCCCCCCACCCAGCTGGGACGCTGGCACAGGACATGAAGGCGCTGGCTTTGCTGCGGTGCCTGATACGCATCAGCTGCAACACCTCCTCCTGTCACGGGGCCTTCGCTCACAGCTCCCGCTCTAAACTTCCTGCACTTTGTCTGCTTAAAGCAGAGCCAGAGCACAGCTCTAGGGATGGGGGCGGTGAGAGTGATTTGTCTGATTTCAAAGCTTTTGCTTGAAGGTTTTTGGTGTTATTTACTTTAAATAGGCATTTTGAAAATACAGGTAATAGCACTTGCTAAACATGTGCAATTTTCTCAAAATGGTAGACCATTTATATATGATACAAACCTATCTCTGACATGTCTTCCACATAATTTCCAAATTTTCATCAATCTTTTTGTTTCATTGGAGCTCATACATCTTAACATGCCCACGTAAGTTAATAGATTTCTGTATTATTATTATTTACTATTCAGTAGCATGGTTGTTATCCTAAAGGAGAAGACACAATGAAACATCAACAGTTATTTAATTTCGTAAGAATACCAGTGCAATTTATAACCTTAGGTGCTGCATTAGGAACACATCAATACTTGGGAGAGCAGTTAACACATTTTAGCTTTAGGTATGTTCTGAAATCAAAGGTACTTAAGTACAGAATCAAAATAGGGAAGAGGAGCTTTTGTAAGAATAAACTTCAAAATATAGTCATAGAATCAAGGGTGGAAAAGATCTCCAAGAGTCCAACCATTAACTCAGCACAACTGTGTTTACCACTAAGCCATGTCCCCAAGTGCCACATCCACATGTTTTTGAACACTTCCAGGGATGGTGATCCCATAACTTCCGTGGGAAGCTAGCGAAGTAGGCTTGCAGTGCTTGATTACCCTTTCAGTGAAAAATAACCAATCTGCTTTCCTGCAGCTGCAACCTAAAGGATATTTCTGCCTTAGGATTTATTATTCCACCATCACCAAAATGTTCTTTCTTTTTTTTAATTGGATAAAAAAAAATGTGGTCTATTGGCGGGGGGGGGATTTTGGGGGGGGGGGGGGGGAGTGGGTGGAATTAAATGAGATTCTGTTTTCAAATGAAGTGAGAGGGTGGATTTTAGATGGGCAAATACAAATATCCAAAGAGGCTAAGCAAAAAAGGATTAATATCCCTATACTTAAAGAAATACATACTCAAGAGTTCAATACAATATTTTTCCACAGTACTAAAACTCTAATGGTACCATTTTAAGCTCCATCATTCCTGCAATACCAGCTCAGGAGGGCTAGTACAGAGATAAGGATGATTTCATTGTGATGTCTATATCTTGATATAGCATGACAGTAATATCTATCACTAGGATACAAGAAAAGGAGGAAGTACACAAAATCTGATAAATTCACCTCTCAAATTTCAGAAATTATTACTGAAAGCATTTCTTGCAATATTTAAGTGTTTTCCAGAAATGCTCAGCCTCTGATACCAAGCCCGTCCTGTTCCTGTTCAATCGTGTGCTCAATCTGACAGGATGAGATATCAGAATTATTCCCACTACCTCCAGTATGAAATGCAACATGCACAGTGTGGAAAGGTGGCTCTCATGTTTATGAATGAGCACACCTTGGCAGAATCAGGCTCACCTCCAGCACTCTGATCTTTCTACACATGTAATTAGCACTATCAGCCTGGCATTTTCCTAAACAATACCTCTGCATTTTGAGGAATGCAATTTTTATTCTTAGCATTCATGCACGTGGAGGAGCTACAGCTATTAGGAGCTGATTTCAGAGGATCTTTGTTGCAGCCAGCAAGGGCAACTGTTTCTGCAGCAAGGCAGGTGGAGGAATTAGCTTTAGAGTGGTGTCATTCCAGTTTGTAGTGTAGCTGCTGCATTCTTAAGAAATAACATCAGGCTTTCACTGGTGTCTGGAAAACATCATTTGCTGTGCAGGTACTCTGTCAGCTGTTGCAGGACAAAGGACACTAGTGAAAGATTACATATGATGTGTCATGCTGAAAGACTACTGTTCCATCAAACTTTTCCACTTTCACTAGTACATAGTGCAAGAGAACACAGTGAGGGGGAAAAAAACCTACCAAAATTACCTTGAAAATATGAAAACAAAATAGTATTACTCTTACCAGTGAAGCATTCTCACCAATGCAGCAAATCTGCTAAAATTCACAGAAACACTGAAGTATTATACACCAGAGAAATTAATCCTGCATTACTTCTCAAAGGTGGCCATGCATGTGACAGCTTTGTCAAATCATTCATTGTTGACTAAAAGGAAGTTTAATACCTATTAGAAGGGAAGCATGGTTTCCTCAGAAAATCTCTTTTAAAAAATTGTTGAGATTGCTGGTTTAAGGTGAGCCCATTGAAAGATGAGTATAGGCAAGTCTTAAAAAATATTTAGGGATTAAAAACACTTTACTGAAATGCCAGCAGTCACACAGCAGTATTTATGCTAGGTGACTGCCCTGCATTAAATGATACAGATTAAAAAGGATTCAGCTAGTCAGATAACATTCAAATTATAATTGAATCTGAGCCAGAAATTCTAGATCCAGATACTCACTTAGATATTTATGGAAACCAAATCCAAATGTAACATGGTTTTGTAGCGAGCAAAAGAATAACAAGTAGCTGTTGCTAGTTACTGGACCTGTCATACATTATTAATTGTGGATCATCCTTGCCAACTCTCATGGTTGTTCTGTGCTCAGCTCTTACAATAATCAGTATTTTTCTTGAAGTTCCTGGAGTCATGAATATGTACAAATCTCATCTTTCTGTCTGTATTCTTTTAGCATGTCCTAACAAATTCTCACAATAAAGTACTACATCTTGTGTGTACAGAGAGGGAAATTCAGGGCCTTGTCTTACTTCCTTTATAGTCTGCAGAGGAATTCCAGGTTTATTTTCATGAAACTTCTGGTTTATTACCTGGGCCCGCACTGCAATAGGTGTTACATGAGGAGACAACCCAAACTAATCAAGATACTGCATCTTAATAAGCTATTATCTATCAAGTAAGTAATAGTAACTGGCTGGGGGAGTGCTCTTACCATGTCTAAACTGTGGGGTACTTCTAAATTAAAGTGCCTGTTCTGCACTGACTGTTCTGACATCAAGAATTCCCCTGACTCAGGAGCTAAAGGAGATCATAATTACAGCAGAATTAACAGCAGAATCTGAATCCATTCTGAATCTATAATTTTTAATCTTTAATTTAGTAGTTAAATGCTCTCTAACCTAAATTAAGTACACAATAAAGTACACCTGGCTTCTGGCCATGTAGAAAATAACCCTACAAATATTGGCCACTGATTCCACATTCATTTAGTAAGGCAGAAATAAGCCCATTGTAACAGGAGATTGCCATAGGATCCGTATCTCCAGCTTTGCAAATGAACATGCCTTGATGTTTAATTTTCCGTGAGTTCCTCTGCATTTAGGTAGCAGCAGGAGACTATTATACTGTGACAGCCCTCAGTTCTGATGACATTATCTTAAACTCTTCCCAGTTGTCCGTCCTCACCCCTGTTGTGCTGCTGTCATCTATTAACATTCCACTGACAACAATGAAAGATGTTGGAGCCCAGCGCCTGAACCCGGTAGCCAGGCTGTGGTGCTTTCACCTGGATGTACGTTTGGCAGTAGCCATAGAGCTAATTAGCTGAATGTCACTGTGCCAGTTCCTCACAAGACTCATCTGAGATGCTTTGCATTTATCATTCATGGATTTGTAAATTTTTATGGCCAGAAAAAATCATTAGGTCATCAGGCTCTCCTTGTCTGTTATAAAGGCCTTACAATTGCGTTCACTTACTCCTGTTGTTAACCCAATTACTTGTGTTTCACTGTCTTCCAAAAAAGACATCCAAAGACTTCAAAAGATGGCCAACCCACTTCTCCCTTGGAAGTTTATCCCTACAGCTAATCACCCTAAGTATTACACAACTAATATAGGCTTGGGACTAATAAAGCTTAGTCCCCTATGGATTTGTGTTTCATGGTTGATTGACTTCGATGCCTAACAAGCTGTGAGCTCTGATTAAGGTTTCTTCCCATATACAGAACATTTTTAAGGTCTTTTCCCCAAGTCCTTGTGGATCCTCTGTGTCACTGACACATCACATTATGGCCCTGACAGTACTTCAGATCACTATAGATCTCTCTGTCAGGACTGCTCAGAGAGAGGTTTCACCTACTCCTGACCAAATACTTTCATGAAAGCTGCAGAAACTTAATTGCTTTTCAGACTTCCCCCCACCAAGAGTGACTGCAGGGAAACATGTTCAAAAGTTACTGGAGGCACCTGTACAAATACATGCATGCACAAATACACATGGCATTGTTACTTGCATTTTTTTTTCTAAATAATTGTTTCTTAATTTCTTTTAAATCATCTGTTGCTGTCTTCCTCATTATGTTTTTCTTTTCCTCTTCAGTATGTCTTTCATCTCCAAATCATAGTTCTCCTTAGCACCCTGAATCTACTCTGAACGGAAAACATTAATGCAGTCAGTATTCTTTTTAATATGATGAACATCTTGAGTTACTTCTCTTTCTTATCCTATTGAGGTTTTTTCACAGGTTGGAACAACTTTTATTTCTCTTTTCTGTACACTTGCAAAATTTTTCCCGATACAGACATGATATGAAGATGGGCCCATATGCCCTACTGTTTTTCTGTATTTTTCCAAACATCTGAGCTGGTCCAATAAGCAAAAATGCATCCCTTGCTACAAATCTTTCTCGTATCCTTAGACCACTGTAGTTACAACAACATTGCTAAGAGACAGGAACAGTATGCAGTGTTTTCAGTGTTAATCTCCCCAGTGTCAGATAGAGGTAAAAACACCTCCTTATGCTACTCACAACTCCCCTTCTTATATATCAAAGGACCACATCAGTCTTTTCCCAGAACATCTCACTGGGAACTCATGTTGAGTGACTTGTCTTCTTTGACCTCTAAATCCTTTCCAGAGCTTTCTAAGACACAGTCTTCCTATTGTTCAGGGAGAAGCTGCTTATGTTCCCCCAAAATACTATACACATTGCACAAAGAAGAAAGGTTTATTGCAAACAATTGTTTTGGACAGCAAAAAAGGGTCCATAGCCAAGTTTCCCAAAACCAGTGTAAGAAATATCCAACAGAAAAATTTTAAAATTAGGAAGACTGAATCATACTATACTAATCTTAATATGTCAAAATATCTGCTTTGATATTGTGGGAGAGATAGAAAGAGTAGAAATGGGAATTCACATGCCAATTTTGATGTTTTATATTTTGGAGAAAAGATCAGAAAAATTGTTGCAAAGGCAGGATTTATTTAGTAGTGCTGGTAATCAAGCCTTGTGTGTGTGAAACTAGTGAACTGAAATGGTATGAACCAAAATCAGAGGCTGTTTTGAAAATAAAGGGCTTGGCTTTCCTTTCAAGATTTATGATAGTAAAAGTCAATTCATATGCCATAGAGATGTTGAGACCCTCCAATTAACTGCTTTGACAGTCTTCAAGAAAAACAGATCTATAACCACTGAAACCATGTGTAAGTATTCTTTTGTTTTGCATATTACTCAACTATCTTTTTTTCAGAATTCTTTTTATTAATCAGCTCCATCTCACCTAACCACTGTCAGTTTTGCTAATTAAAAAAAAAAAGTCAGCTGTTTCACACCATGTTCTTTTGCAATAGAGACTGAGGAGAAAACTAGTAATTTTCATGTGGGAAAACTATGGTTAATTTCCACTGGGTCATCTGACAAGAAAATAGCACTAAGTGATGTTGATTTTGGTGATTACATACCAGTTCCTGAGACAACCATTCTGCTTGTGGACCAGCTCCTTGAAGAGCTGTCTGTCTCCAGGAAAGGACTGAAAATGCTCAGCTCCTGTCAGATAAGAAGGAACTTGCTATGCCAAATCCTACTGTTGAGAAAATGTTCCAGGGAAAAACCTGTGAACACGAAATACAGTTAAATGGCTTTTAGAGACAGTTCTGTCTCTTCTACCATATTTATCAAAGACATAGCTGGATTTAAAAAATAATTATAAGGTGATGGTTAAGAAAAGTTCTTGTAGAAAAGGAGTGTTTATCAAGTTGCTTTCAACTGAAGTTTGCAGACAAGAATAATTTTACATTTAATCATTATTACAGTAGTAGTAATAAAGCAGCAGCAAAATGCACTAAATATTTTATTTTTCTTTATACCTTGTTGAAGAATCTGCAGATGTCCTTCAAGGAAAATGAGAATCAAGCCTTTTAACTGTGAGAAATGAGTGGCTATTCTCTGTTCTGGTGAGTTTAATGGTTGCAGAGATCTGATTCTGAAAACACTAACACATAGAAATTACATATCTGCATCAAGTTATTTTCACTATCAGAACCCAACATTGGCTTGTTTATACAGCTTTAAATAGTAAATGACAAGCCTAAGAAAAAAAAAAAAAAAAAAGAAGTTAGGAAAAGTCTAAACCTGAGGCAATACATAAATCTGCTGATACTGCAAAGTCAGCACTCAGTGCATCCATGAAAGAAGAAAGCCAAGGGAGGCAAACTAGGCTTCTAACTATGGAAGCTAATTAGCCCTATTTTTAGCTAGAAGGGAATTTCTGTTTAAAATTCACCCAGGTTTTAGGTTACAATGATTTAAGATTACAGATCACCCCCCCACCAAAAAAAAAAAAAAGTGTACATGGTAAATATGTTTTAAGGCCTTCCACTGAAAAAAACCATGATAAAAAACTAAGGCCACCTTAAGGATTCATCCATATATTCCTTCCAGCCGTACAGGAAAAAATATTTCCCATGAGATTACAAACAAAGAGGGATTAATTAGTAAGAGATAATTCTCAGGCATTGCACAATGCATTCATGTCCCTAAAGTCAGCACATTTTACTGAATGATAATGTCAACAGCATAGGTTCTTACTGGTCAAAATTACATATGCATGATACCTCTCAATTTCAAGACTATAATAATCTTAAGGGATTTGAATTTGTATCCAGGCAAAGGAGACATCAGTGATATGATACAATTCCTGACTTGAACAATTTTTAGTTCAGACTACTGATAATGAACATGGGGGGATTTGCTTTTGATTTTCTCAGCTTTGGGAACAAGCCTACTGGAAAGCTCATCAGTGGAAGCTGCAGGTGCACATCCCCTCTGAAGGTGTTAACCTAGAAGAAAAGCCATGATCCCCCTGAGATAAATAAAATGTGATAATTATAGGAAGGTTTCTAAATAGTAAAGGAGGAAAGTTCTGGTACAATCTTTTGATAGGAAAGCAGAAATTTTACCATAAATTTTAGATTAAGCTGTATTGGTTCATGAAAATGCCATGATTCTCTTTGACAGCAGAGGAGTGTTGCCCTAGAGATCTCCTCCAGTCTCAAATTCCCGTATTCATTGGAAAACACCCACTGACATCATTTTAGATGGGAGTTGAATTTGTCCTGAATTTGACTGGAAATCTGTCTCTTCAGATACTGAGGTCAGATTTGGAAATACATCCTTAATCTCTTCTGCTTCTTTAGTCATTAAATAGATATGCCAGTTGTGTACTACACTAGGCAAAACCTTTGTATGTACATTTGCAAAAAAAAACAAACCAACAGTGATAGGGACAGAAGATTGCCATCTCTCTTTACTGTGCCTAGACACTGTGTGTGCCATTTGAACACAAAGTACATAGCAGAGGATGTTTGTGAAAGAGGAGTCAGTCATTGACTGAAGAGAAATCTCTGGCAGTCTTTAGTTCAGGTTCTCAGACAGCTCTAAGGAAATCAAGGGTAGATATCTTTATCATTAAGCAATAAAGCTCCAAGGGAAAAGAATATACTTGTGAATACCATCTCTCTAACCATCTCTGATAAATTAACTGTCTTAATCCCTTTTCCCACTCCTTTTTTCCACCCATCCTTTTTTTTAGGTGACTACACCCTTTCACCTGCTTCACCCTCACTCTTGCCAGCTTCAGTACTTGGAGCAATTCAGAGAGCCTTGCCAGCAAAACTCCCGCTCCACTTACTGCTGTGCTGCCCCACCTCCCATTTGCTGCTCCACAGCCTGTGTGAAGAGACCGGCATTGGCAAGGAAGCAGGTGAAACGCTCCGAGAGGGCAGACAGAGGGAATCAGCAGGTTCCCAGCTGGCAGCAGGCGGAATAGGACTTAACTTTTCTCCCACGAGACCTGAGCAACCCATAGCTAGATGGAGTTTCCCTGCAGTCACTATTTATTTTCCAGAGACATCAAAGGTATAGCATGCTACATTTTGCACTGCTTCTTCAAAAAAGAGTAAGATGCTATTGAAAAATCTAGTAAATTGACTGCATTTTCATGATAAAAATTATAATTGCTACTGAAGTGGTGTTTAATAATTTTAAACACAGCTCTGAGGCATTCTAAGAAAAGAAATATAGGACAAAGTATTCTTCTGTAATATAATGCAAACACCTCACTCAATAATATGTTAGTGAAATTTATGTAATTAATTAGTGGAAGTTAATGAACAATTAAATATGCTGTGCCTTTGGCTGTCATAGGGAAATATTGTGGTCAATGAATGCAATCAAATTACTTAAGGAACAGTAAGGATTTGTTTTTTCTTTAAAAAAGCATGAAAAATTTTCTATTGAAAAATTACATCTAAAAAATGAAGAAAAGTACCTGGTATGTAGTGTTTGTGTCTGAGGTCACTCTCATTTAGAAGCTCACTGGTTCATTGCAATTAAAAATGAAACGCTTTTCATTAATACTCATATTTAGGGAGGTAAATAGCTGCATTGCTGGCTCCAAACCAAACCAGCTTTACACAAGTGGTTCTTGAGATCACAGCAGCAAAGTACATTATATACGTAATGTATATGTTGATAGCAACAACCACACATAAGATTTCACAGAAAGTCACATTTGCCTAAATCTTCTGGGGCACTACAACCAAGGAGAATTTTTTCCTGTGATCTTGAATTACAAACATATAGATATTTTGCCAAATTTTATTTTCCAGTCAAATTACTAGAAAACAACAGCAAAATGTTACAATATATAAAGGAAAACATAATGTCTGAG
Source organism: Pyrgilauda ruficollis (assembly GCF_017590135.1). Taxonomy (NCBI): domain Eukaryota; kingdom Metazoa; phylum Chordata; class Aves; order Passeriformes; family Passeridae; genus Pyrgilauda; species Pyrgilauda ruficollis. The sequence goes on from NW_024524378.1 coordinate 7,212,870, forward strand.
TCCCATTGGAAAAGCCTATCAACAACATCAGTTTGGTAGGAATTTCAGCTAGGACAAGCCTCCTAGCCTTTTGCTGTGGCAACTAACCATTTCAGCTAAAATCATAAAACCTTCTGGAATGCCAAGGTACATGAAGAAAGTTTAGATATGAATCATGTTTATTTAACTTTTATTTAAAGGTAGCAATAACTCCTTTGCACTCTTTGGCAGCCTAGGGCTGCTTACAAGTTACACCTGTAACTCCCATTAGGTTAATGAGATTATACCTACTCATTAACCTCTAGTGTATTAATGGCTAATTATGTGTCTTATTATTTAAGAGTTGATGCCCCATACAGGTTGTGTGGGGATAGGATGGCTGAATATGAGTGAAGGTTTAGGTGTGTGAAATGAAAGGTAAAGCTACAAAGGGTTCTTAGAGGTTAAATATTTCATATTAGGAGGATATTCATTACATTGTATATAGATTAAATGAATGTGCAGGTGAAATAAAGACAAAGCACTGATATTGTAACTTGCAGCAGGCATTTGCTTCAAAGATGCTCTTGGTCTCAGGGTAAATTTCTTTAGTGCTAGTTTCAGCCTCTCCTTAGAGCACTCATTGTATCCTATAGCATGCAAAAGCACATGTGCTAAAAAAAAATCTATTCCCAGCTTGTCTTCTGAGACAGTATTAAATTCAGGTCATTTTGACTGAATGTTACAAAATTTGTAGCTACAGTCCTTTTTCAGAATAGAGGTGTTGAAATGTGCTGAGTAACATACAGCTATTTTACCCAATTATGTTGTGTAGGGGTAAGATAGGAATATATTTTAAAACATTTCAAGAAGCAATACTACTTACCCATTTAAATTACATTTAACAATGTTTCAATGTGAAGCATTTTGATTCCTGGATTAAAGAAAATTTTATTTTTAAATTCTCTTGAAGTTATTTCTCATGTAATAAAATATCTTCCTCAAAATCTTATCTGACCTCTTGTTATTAATTTTTTGGTTTTTGAAACTGCTAGAAAGCCAAATAACCCATTCTACACAAAGTCCTTTTTCTTAAACAGAACTTCTCAGACAGGGCTTAGCCTGCTGAACAGCATTTAATCACTACCACCAAAGCACAGTTATGGTGTCATGCAAAAGATAGTGTCACAGTGTCTTTAGGTATGAGAAAATTATTTGTTTGACTTGATTTTTTTTTTCCTAATAGCACTGAGAAATCCCTTTAGGCAAGACCTTTTTTATTTTTTTTCTCCTTTGTTTTAATTTTTCCTTAAGCAAAAAGGAGTGGGACTCATTTGTTAGGTGTGTGAGACTTTGCAGGGCTGGTTTTACAATACACCATTTAGTCTTTGGTGAGGCTTGTTAAACCCTGGAAGAAAAGTCATGCATTGACTGAGTGACGCCACCCTGAGGTTGATTCCCAAGGGAAAGTAAAGATTTGGTCCTGCCTTACAACCATTAGGGTGACCCAGAACACCTTCTAGCAAGTGATAGCATACCCAGCCTTGGCAAGCTGCATAATAACATTAAACCCAGTGATCTAATTATTCACTTCTAATATAAAGGGTAGGGTTCCCTGGGAAATCAGGAGCAGGGCTGAGAAATACATTTCACAATACAAACGGAGGCAGTTTGTCAAGACTCTAACCTGGGAAAATTAATTCATGAAGCTGTCCTATGCATCCAGTGTGCCCAGTTCAGAATAATTTCACATTTATGCAGGGAGGATCTTTAAAGCACTAAATTATCAGGCTTGAACACCTTGTTTGAAATATCACTTTAATTTGTTGTGGCTCAGAGATCTTTAACTTCTTATTAATTATGGAGATACATAATGTAAATATATACATAAGTTTAGCATAGAAATTTAAACTAAGCCCTACTGACCTGTGAACATAAGAGAAATTTATAGGTAGAAAATATATTTCATATAAGCCAATGATAAAGTCAGCAGCACTCAAGACAGCATATAAGACTGTTCTTCAATGTCAAGCTTCTTTTTCGTTATGATTTCTTAATTTTTTCTTTATTCTGTGTAACCTTGTGTGTTGCCAGGTAACAAATTTTTGCTGTGTAAAGGTACCCATTTCCAAATGTATCCTTAAATACAAACTGAAAATATTTGCATCTTCATTCATTTATACACCTACAACTTTGGATTGTTTGCAAAGGAATAGCCACACATGCCAAAGAAGTGACTGTTCTATACCTCTGTACACAGAAAAATAGATTTTTCTACAAGCATATTTCAAACTGTGGAATATTTGAACTACAGCCCAAGTAATTACCTGAGCAGTCATCTGGGAATGTACATATTAGAACAAGTTGTAAAATAATTTCTTCCAAATAGCTATTAAAAACAAAATTACAGATCCTGGGCCAGATTCTCAGCTGTTACAAATTGGTGGCTGTTACAAGCCCCTGACTTCATGTGCGCAAAGGTTGAGCTCCAAGAGAAATTTTACAGTAAAACTACAAATTACTGAAAAATGAAGTTCAGAGTAGGAGCACAGGTGGTATTCACACCATCTCCTTCAAATTCTTGCAGGCATTTAGCCTGGTTCCTCTGAATCATGCCTGCCTCCTCTACACTGGCAGTATGAGGAACCTGGGTTCCTCCAAACTGCACCATAACAGATGACTAACGTAGAATCAGTCAGACAGTGTAAATGCCCTGAATACCACAGAAAGGTCATGTCTTCTGTCAATATAACTGAATTGCTAGAGAGACTCTGCTTTCAAGAAAAAAAAAAAAAAAGTATCAAGCCATTTCATTGTAAAGGTTGTGATTATTTGCAAAAGCAAATCAGTTGTTGCTCCAATTTCTGCATCACTTTCTAATTTCTCTGGGATTCTCTTAATTAAAAAGTATCCTGAATATTGTCTTGCTGTCTATAATAAGAAAGATTCTTATTTTCTTCTTTAATGACAGTCTAAATCTAGTGTAGTAACCAACTGACTAACACAGGGAAATCCCAATCTTTCAGCTCCATTGTATAATTTATACAATATGTTCAACACTTTCCCACATAATAAACGTGGGAATCCCTTACAACCAGTCCAAGGTCTGAGGTTTTTAGTATGAATCATGTTCGCTGCATCCTGGCTTAACCACACCCCCAGCTACTTCTGCTGGGAGCCAAAGAGTTACTGCAATCACCACTGGCAGGAGATACCATGTGCAAAGGCATTATTTACAGCAGGATGCAGTGAAGATGAGAGACAGAGACTGATAACTTTATCTCAGGGGTTACCTGGGAAAGACTGCTCTAGGTCTATTTAAAAGAGTAACTTTAAATAATGAATAAATTAAGAGATATTATCATTCAAATATTACTTCTTGCTATGACAAATCTTTCATGTAACCCTTAGCCAGGTTCTGTTTATTTAAGGTGATGCTCATTTGAATAGTTTGGGAAAGAAGTGCTTTCACTCTACCTGTTATTCAATTTGACAGCTCTTTGCAACATGGGAGAGTCATGTTTGAACTTGTACAGAGAAATGTCATTGTCTTGTCTTCAGAAAAGATATTCACAGATAATGTTCACATGCATTTAGCCTCCCTGAGTGGAAAATTAATGTCTGGCAGAAGTTTTTATGTAAGGGAGAGGGCAAATGACAACAGGTTGTCTGATTATTAATGCAAAACCGGCAATTTTAATCAGCCTTCAAAAACTAATGTATAGTTTCTGATTTATGCTCAGTACTGCAAATCCAGCTAGACATTTGCCTGTAACATTGATGTCTCCACTGTACATTTATTCCTATTGCTTAGAGGCCTCATAGATGCACAAACACAGCACAGACATAATCACCTCTTGGTCTTTTCTCTGTCAGATATATTTCACTTATTTTAAACTCATGTTGTCACATGAATCCCAGCTCCACCTTTTGCAATCAGGAACATGAGTTTGTCAAGGCTTTAGGCACTCACTCAAATCTGACCACCTGACTTGGACTTTTGCTCTGAATCATGCTCTGGAAGAACCTCCTAGATACACACCTGTCTGTTGACTGCAGAGGGAACCAAATCTAAAGGCCACTCAGCTAACTCAGCCACCTAAGTAAGAAACTGGATTCTGAATGTTAAGTAAAGCCACTCACAGTTATATGGGGGTAAAAAATTGAGGGCAGAAATGGTTCAGTGCTACATTTGTAAGAGTGAGTTTTTTAGAGCTTTCTCCTCTCATTAAAGGTAGTTTTTGAAGTAGGAGGAGGAATTCATAAAAGGAATTGCTTTTGCACTATCATGCAAACGTGCAATAGTCACAATCCAACCACTTGTTGAATATTGTGAGTTTGCCATGTCTGCATTCACTGCATGAAGCAAGGAGGTCAGAAGAAGGAATCCTGAGTTTGGTTCTTATCTACATCACTGATTCAGTTTGTAATATTAAGCAAGTCAAGTAAGTGGTGTCAGGTAGGCATCACAGGTTTTCCCACATCATAGAAATGCTGTTTGGCTGAATTAATTTATGCTTATGAAGCACTTAAACTTTTTTTGAGAAGTCAGTGTGGTAGTATAAAAAGGAATTTCTCACAGGTTCCAGAGGTGCTGGGATCCAGTGGAACTGAGGCAATTAATCAGTGTTCTTACAGAGTGAGAGCACTGTGCCTCTCTGAAAGACAAGCATACACAAAAGTTAAGAAATTGTTTATTCCAGCCGTAATAGGAAACTTTTGTATATAATTTCCCTGCTTACTCAGAGGCACTTTAACATCTGTCAGGCCAGGCCTAGCACTTAGCACACAGATCTGAGGACAGAAACACATGCCCCATTTCCTGATAGCAGCTCACCCGCCACTGCTGCCAGACTCAGGGACCATGCATAAGACACCAGGCTCAGTTCCACCAGTTACTTTGGCTTCATGGCCCAAATCCAAATTTGTGCAGGTGTAAATGAGAACCACACAATCTGTTCCATGCCTTTAATGAAATTCCAGTTCTGATTACATGGCACTCTCTTCCTTTTAACCATTCAAGAAGGGATAAGGACTGAAGGCAAAAGCTACTCACCTTCCATTCCTTGCTTCTTTGAGGCATGCAGTATTTCAATCAGAATCCTTATTGACAGCTCCAAACATCATTCCCACCCCTTCCCATTCAGACAGTGCCAGTCAGGTCAAACAGCGATCACCACAACATTTAGAGTCCTTCAGGGAAAAAGTGTTTAAGGGTATCCACTCTTTTCTTTTAAATCCCTGATTTCAGTCAAAAATCTCTTCAAGATCTGCAACAGAGACATTGCATTTTTCACTCAAACACCACCAACCCACTCTTCTTTCTTGTATTTTATCATAATTCCTGTTCACCGAGTTGTTCTTTCTCCTGGGTTTATACACCTGTGTTCCTCTCCACTTTTACTCAGACTTCAAGCATCTGGTAACATCCAGTGCTGCCAAGTTTTCCTATGAAAGCAAGCACACTCAGAGGCCAACAGTGACAGTAATCACTGTAACAGACAATTTCAAATATTGTGTGTTCCTCTCACACTACAGGGACTGCTGTCCCAGCACAAAGGGGAAAAAAAATAAAAACTGAAAACCTTAAAACTACCCAAAAAATACGTATTTTGAGCTAGTCAGGAAAGATAATGCAGTGTTTTTATTTTTTATTCTTTACACCTACACACCCCTACATGCATTCTCACATCTATACTTCAGAGCATTTTATCACTTCAGTCATAATTTAGAATTTTTAAAAGACATACAGTGCAAGGCATTGCAACTGATTGCAGTCTGTTTCTATCACCCAAAGAGTCTGGAAGCATAATCAGTATTGTATTCCTTATCTGCTGTATTTCCTTGTCTTCTTTTGCACCCTGACAGAGGATTAATCACCTGATGGGAATACCACAGACTGCAGAGATCTGGTGGGAAATATATTTCTGAATGACTTCACACTAGTCAGAAGTTCATGATGTGTATGATTTATTGTCTCTAGTGAATTTCTCATTGCTTTTGAGAATTTAAACTAGTTCAGCTGCTCCTAGTGATGAGGCACAGAATGCAAATACAAGGCCAGGGTAGCTCTGTGAAGCTCATATTTGGAAAGCAACTTTTCCAAAATATGCAGAGAAATGATGACTTAAGACTTAGACCTAAGGAGGAGAAGAGCAACTTACTTTTCAGCTGTTTCCACGTTCTCTTCTGGCTGTGCTGTAAAGAGTTATACATAGGGGGAAAAAAATGTAGAAGAACTGTGGCCAAAATCTGAAGTCTTCCTTCAATTTTCATCACATTTTTACATGGCAAACTACCTCTCAGCATACTTCCATGTAATAAGATACACACATGGAAGAGCAGAAAGAAAAACAAGGCCAAGATGTCAGGACTGCTCTTTGGCATATTCAGGATGTACCAACTGGAAGCTGAAAATGAGAGCAGCTCAGGTAACAGACACTGTTGGACAGATGGGGTTTATTTACCCCAGGAGGGTAGAAATGCTCAGTAGGATCATTCAAAAGCAAAGGCAGATGGCAACATCATACAAATTCTACCCTGAATAAGGATTTCAGGTTCAGAGCCCTGATCTGAAGGAGCAAATATAGCTGGCTGCCATCCCTCAATGTTTCAACTAGTTTTTAAAGCATTTTTATTTCTTAATATCCTCCTCACTGTTCAGTTTTGATATTCCATGCAATGTCTCCTCTTCAGCCTTTAATATGGTTAATAATTTCTTTGGGATCACAAAACTATAAAAGCAATGTTTACTCATACAAAATAAACACTTAACATTTTACAACCTCTAAATATACTTCTGAAAACATACACTATCTTCTTCGGCCCAAAAAGACTTTAAGGCTGTCTTCACTGAGCAATGTGATAAAAAGGACTAAAAATATTCAAGACACAGGCAGTGTTTTAAGTGTTAAAAAGCAAAACACATTTGAGCATGCATGTGAGCAAGGATCGGACTACTGACTGGTCTGTCTCTGTGTAAAGGGGCATAAAGCCCTACTGTTCTGATGTGAACAACTGCAAGTGACAATGCTAAGCAAAAGTACTGGAGAACTAAGGTTATCAAGAAGTCAGTAAGCTATAACCAAGCTAGTAAGTCAAGCAGCTGTTTAACCATAGTCATATCTACATAAATACCAGAAACTTACAAATTTGAGCGCACAACAAAACCAGACAGAACTGTCCTAATGCTTGACTTGGGAGAAAAGAGACACTGTGAGATGAATAATTGGTTGGGTTTTCTTCCCTTTGTCCCTCCCCTAACAGTCTGGAGGTGCCTCTCCTCCATTTTGAGAATTTATTTGTTCCCTGAAATGAAGAGAGGTTTCATCTCCTTTCAGCTATCACATTCACCTCTTTCAGAAGGTTTGCTTTGCCCAAATTCTTTGACAAGGAGTGAGTGAAATCTCAACCTCACTGAAGGCAGTGGGAAATTTGCCATTCACTATAACAGAGCCAGGGTTTCAACAGAAAGTTTATATCTGTAGAAGACCAGACTGAATCTAGTCCAATGTTTGTGAAGTGCTTTGAAGTAGAGAGTGTTGCAGCACAGAAAGTACTGCTATTATTACTATTGCTATTGAGTGCATGACACAGAAGAAAGGTAGAGACCTCAGAGTGAACTGGAAGGAAACACTGATTCTGGAGATCTTTGTCAGAGGTCAGTGCATGGCATTTTTCTAAACAGTTTCCTTTAAAAGTGTCTAGTAAAATTCTCTTTCAACCTCAGTACCTTCTTGGCATGTTAATCAGAAGCAGATCTTCCTACCAAGCCCAGCCATCCTTATGGAAAGCATGCTATCTTTTCCTTCACATACTTTTCCTGAATTGTATAACTGGTCTCTAAAGATTAACTGAAATAAATACTCTACAGGGAGCTTTTTTTTTTTTTTTTTTTCTTTTTCAGAAGCACTGCAAAAGCCCATGCTGGAAGGGAAAATCTATGTTTTGCTTTCAGCTTGTCTGTTCTTCCTCTGAACTACAGTGTGGCCCACGCACTGCACTGGCCCATGGAAAAGAAAGCCTGGGATCCAGTAGTGTGGGCAATTATAAGCTCTTCCATTACTTGTGGTTGTTGTGTATTTATTACCACAGACAAGACAACGGTTGGTCATCAAGGAAAAAAAAGCCCTCTCCCATGATCTCATTAACTAGTTTATTCTGCCACAGACTCATTCAGAATTCTTTTCAAGTTACACGGACAACACTGCAGTCAGGAAATGTGTTAGCTGCTACCAAAGGAACTATTATTTGGGTCTTGGCTGTTGCTTTCCCCAGTTTCCTCAGATCACAGTCCCTGCAGTTCCCTCAAACATCTTGCTCATTGGAAAAAAACCACTCCCTGTAGGTTTCAGGTACCCAGGGACTGATCTTCAGCTGGTGCAGACTGTCAGGGCTCCCTTAACCTCAGGCAACCCAAAGTTTTAGACTTCAGAGGATTTATCAGAAGGCTCAGCAGCTGTGAGAAGAGCACAGCGTTAGGTCAGAGAAGGAACAGGCCAGCAGTTGTGAATCAGCCATTGGCACACTTAGCTCAGCTGAGAATTCCCAACCACAGCCTACAGAAGGGAGTTGTTACATCTTGATTAATTTCAAATCACACTCTCTTCTTTCAGTCTCTACCTTTTTTGGTTATCTCAGTGCACAGCAATGGTCCCAGTGGTTGAGATCTGCACAGTTATGTTCTTGACTCTGATCTTAATCATGTGGCCTGTGATGGAAACAGTGACAAATTACTTCCATCAGTCAACTAAAAAGAAAGGACAAGCTTGTACAGTCTTCTAAATTTAATCAACTACACTACAAGCCAAATAAAGGTGGTGCTACAAAATACGCTATTAAATACTTGACTATTTAGTAGGTTTAATTGCAGCTACAAAGAAATTTGAAATACTGTAACCTAGGAATCTTCCAAAAACAGTTTCTTCTTCTGATTTTAAACCAGATGGCACTTACTAACAAGCTGCTGAGACGCAGGACATTAGCACTGAATTAATGCACCTATACATCTTCTAGAATGGAATCTTCAGTGGATCTGATTTCTATATGAACTGTGAACTGTGATCACAATGCAATCATGTCCACACTTCACTCGATGCTCATACAATTATTTTTCAAGAAGTCTCGTAGTCTCTCAGTGCTTTGGAAAATGAGACCACTTCTTTGTAAACTGAAATATGGATCTAAATGCCCAAGTTTATACAGAAACATTTTAAAACACTGGCAACAGTGAATAACTGCATTAACAAGAGCAAACCCAACTATAACCATCTATTTAAGTATTTGCTGCAAGTATATATGTATTCCCTATTTAAACTTACCAGTAAAAAATGGTATCAGACGCAACATTTCAACCAATAAACACATTCCTAAGGGAAGATATGGCATGCTTTTCCACCACTTATCACAGTCAAACACACCAGCTGCATCTGTTCAGGGCAGTTCATTAGCGCTACTTTTCATGGCCTGTGACATAAGAAAGAAGGTACCTGGCCTCACTCTCTGTTCTTAGGAAGATCCACAATGCTGTAAAAATCAGTATTTCCTTCATGCTCTTCAGCATCCGTGGGTGATTCCAATGCACACTGGGCTTTGCCTCCAACAGAACAGGCAGACAAGGGGAAAATTTAGAAAAGGAGAAAGGTGGACAGAGTATTGACCCCTTTCTGTGCCCTTAAAAACCACACAGGCAGCTTGGGCTAGAGAGACTTAGCAAAAGGGGTAAGTTATGTTTTACCACTCTATGAAATCAGCTGTAAATTTCTTACGGATTTAAGGGGGGTCAGGATTTCACTCTCTCTGTTTTTTCCTGTCAGAGAAAACCTAGTGGTTTGCTAAATTAACTTTCAGTGGGGCTACTTCTTCTTTATCTGGAATTGGGGGCAGCAGAAGGCCTGGTGCTGCTAAAGCCCTGTGATGTGCCAGCCCTCTACAGCTCCCATGTCCGCTCTGCCCCTCGGGGTCCCACCAGCTCACAGCCCTGTGGCCGAGCTGTACCCACACACATCTTCCCTGCTGCTGCAAACACACAGGCACCCTCTAGCCATGCACCTCACCTCCTCAGCAGCTCTGCTGGCCTGTGGTGGGTCGGCTCCACTGATCAGCTGGAGATTTTGTTTAGAAAGCTTCTTTATGCTGTTTATGCTGCTGTCAACACCACAAACCTAACACAGCCACCTTGTTGTTTACATACCTCCACTCCAGGACACCCTCTACTAACACTGCCCAGTGTGTGAGGGTGCAGCTTCTCCTTCTTATTTGTATAAGGTTTGTTAACCACATCGCTATAAGATACTCATTCAGATTTCACCCAAACAGACCTCTTGCTGTCAGCATTTAATTATGCTTGCATTCCTATGTAAATAGAGCGTTAGCCAAAATAGAGCTTTTTATAGAAGATAAGATCAGGCACATCTTTACAAGAAAAGGAAGCTTTGGAAGCTTCTGTACTTATGACAAGAATAAATTTCTAAATGCAAAAGAAAAATGCATAGAACTGAGCATGTTCTGTTCACGATAAATCACAGTATTGAAAGTAGTACTCTTTATATATCTTTATTTGGAGGCTTAAGAGTACATATTTAATGTGTGTATATAAAATATGTCCTTGTAAGACTATGAAGTCTTCTCAGACTTCCATTGAAAAATACTGTGCACTTAAAATTACTCTTTTTAATAATTCACAGTTCAGAAGAGATTTCAAGCAAGTTTTTCTCCAAAGCTGGATATCAAATTATTTGACAATCTTTTTCTCAGTTTGGCTCATGTATGTAAACATCTGGAGAAAGGTTATGTTCTAAGCTTAACCATGGATTTTATATCATAAGATAAGCATACATTTTAAATACTAATTTAAAGCTTAAAATACTGAAATCTCATAAATTCAAATAGGTCCTTAGTCTTCCAAGCATAAATGTCCATTACCCTTTCAAATAATTTTAAAAGGATAACAGAAACCTTCAAACGAAAATACCAGACCCCACTGTGTTTAGATTGATGAGAACTGCAGCAAGCTTCATCCAATTTTTCCTCACCAACATGAGTCTTAACTCAATTGTCAAGTTTGCTGTCACCTTCAATCTAGATTCCTGTGAAAGGTCATGCAGATCTAATGCATTGGCTCAACTTTTATTGTACTGGGACATTGTGGTTAACTTCAGATCTCCAGCTAGCATTCTCAGTAACCACACTGAGAGGTAGAACTGAAATCACATTGAACAGAGCTATTTCCATGATAACAGCTTTTGAAGAACTTGTGCAAGTTTCTGGGTGATAAGAAACTGCATCAGCTATTTTGGGTCTTGATTTGGTCACATTCGATACAGCTGAACAAAAATTAAATATCAGTTAACCTGATGCTGCTCCAGAAATCTATATAGAACACAATTTAGCGTTCTCAAAATGAGACTTGACAAGCTATTTTCTTGTGGCAAATTGCCTCGACAATACAATTTCGATTCGTTCAAAGGTTCCTGTGTTTCTAGTATCTAGTAGTGTCAGAAGTAAGTATCACAATCACTTGGGGGCTGATAGTTCATATGGATAACCCGAGATCTTCTTTCTGAGACACCATTAGGAAATCAGAGCAGAATTCAGTTCACCACATTTTCACTTGCAAACCTTTAGGTACCCTAAAAATGCTTCATGAGGAAGACAATTAATGAAGCATTTGCAATTAAGTTCTTTTATTGCTGAGTACCGCCTCAGTACTGTGATGTAATTCACCTGTGCTGTTTGACCTAAAGGGCAATTTGGCAGTTGGAGCTGAGATGTTCTCACGGATCTGCCCTATTACCTAACTTTACCTACTGCTTCATTAAAGAAGTGTAAAATGATTTCCATATAAATACAAAATCAATTTTATACAAAGCACTCTGAACAAATGTCTTCCACTATATGAATAAAAAAAAAAAAAAAAATACATTTTATTTGGCTGGAAATGCTTTGATAAACAACAGGTCTCATTGACTACACCACTGAAATACTCTAATGAATTTTTAATATCTTTAGTTGTTTAACTGGATCTCATTACAAAGAAGCTGAAGACACAGGAGCATGATGTTTCCTCCACTGGCACATTTAAGAAATCAGTAGAGACATGCCAAGAGAATGTTCTGTTTTTGAAACTAGGCTCCAAAACTGAACTCAGGGGAAAAAATAAAAAGCATTTTGTTGTTGTTTCTAGAATTAAACTACTGCTGCTGATTTGAAATGTGTATTATCCTTTCCTCAAACTGACTACTAGGTCCTGTCCCTTACCTCCCTACAGGTATGATATTGCATCTATGGCTGGCTGACAGGTGGCAGAAACTGATCACATTTGAAAACAAATTAAAGGTGAGAGATCTCTTGCTGCACAGACAATAGGAGGGAAATTCTGCTATTATAATCTATGCATCATTAACCTACGAAGTTAAAAACTTGATTTCCAAGACAATGACATGCTTCAGTTCTAGCGACTATTGCACAGCTGCAGAGATCTTCCCTGTCTGCTTAGTAACCCCGTACTGATTAACAAGATTGAACTGAGAAAGTTCACCTTACACCATTTTGTCAGGACCTTCATTTACTACCAATGTCCCCATGTCTGCTGCAGGTTTTAAATCTTATATGCAGTCCCAAGCCATAGGAACTGAAGCACACTGAGATGATAAATCATTACAGACTCCTCTAGCATTCTGCTGTTTTCCTGGTGACCGACCCGCTGTGCCTTGAGAAGCTCCCCAGCTTGCATGGAGGCTCTCTTTGCTGTAAAAGCCGATGTATTATCATCACCAACAGAACAATGGAGCTGGCTGCACATGCAGTGGGAGCCCAGTGCACCACTGGACAGAAGAGCCTCTTGCAGAGCTTCAGAGCAGGGATCATGAGGAGCGTAACACAATAAGGCCCACAGAGAAATAATGCAAGTAGGGGTTGCTGTGCCAGGGCTCCACTCAACAGGCTGCATCTGCTGGCAAAGTGACAGGGTAGGATTAGTGCTGATCAGAAAGACAAGCTACTTGCTCAGTTTCCTCATCTAAGAAGGAAAGGAGTAATACAGCAGGGGTAGGAAGAGCTTCATGAGAACTGTTTCCACAAACACACACACAAAACAAAACAAAACAACAAAAAAAAGAGGTGCATCTTCCAGCAATTTTTCTGAGCACAGTGGAGAAGGTACCAAAGTTCACTCGCCCATAGATTACCCTGAATGAGAAAAAACATGTAGAAAGTGGGTGTCTTCTTCCCAGAACACACTCCAGAGTGTTTGAGAATGTACCTCATCCTCCCCCACATTTGTTTGTTTTATCCATCTGTTATTGCCCCATATTTGATTATGAATTAAAAGCATTCTCCTGGAGCTGCACTCTGAGCTTTTCAAACTGAAGTGTTTGAATAAGGCTTGTCACTACAGGAAGGATACAGAGGGCATCACATTCCCCAGCTGCCTCCCATCACCCTTTCCCCCTCCCTGCACCTCGGGGCCAGCAAGCAGCTTGGATGCAAAAGGGGAGAGCTCTAAGCAGCTGCTACCTCCTCCCTGTTTCTCCTGCTGAGCAGCTTCCATGCAGGAAAGTGGCTCTGTTGCATGATTTCAAGTTAGAGGAGCCTGAAGGCAAACAGAATGGTTCATTGGGCTGTCTAAGCCTGCAGTGGCACATTAGTAGAGGATGGATTCACCCCAGTCCTCCACAGCCACAAAGGACAGGCATATGAGAGAGAGGTCATGTGGCTCCCTGATTCTCCCTGCCCCAGCCACAATGCCTGATTAAAGAAATTATCCTAATTTTTCCCAGATGAGTGTCCCAAGGAAATGCACAGTCTCACAAAGCATTTATTCTGGAAGAGTCTGCAGAAATAGGATGTTCTGGCAGTACTCTAAAGTTGGGAAGTTCCCAGTCTTCCAGAGGACTTTCCAAAAAGGGGCATTTGAGGGTGATTTTCATTTCCTCTGCACTGGCTGAACTGACACATGAAATAACCTGTTTAAGTCTTGGGCTATGGAGGAGTTTCTTTGCTCCAGCCAAGTGTCCTGCAGAACAAGTTAAAACTCTTCAGCTCAGCCTATCACACTGTCAAAGTGAGATAAAAACCATGGCAGCCAGCAGAGCTGGGAGCATCCATACTGTTTGCACACTGTTCCTGAGTGAGAAGAACATAAATCTTTTAAATGTATAGCCTTTTAAATGTATAGCCTTGTTAAGAAATAGTTTTGGTTTTTTCCCTGAGTTACTCCAATAAGCCATTTGCATTTGATAATTTAACTGATAAGGGGGCTGTTTCGGGTAGCAAATTTGCTGCTTTGTTCTTCACAACACGAGGAAATTTATTTTAAAAACAAGTTTTCAACTTCAAAGCTTTATAAGCTGACACAAAACACAGCACACACACACACACACACACACACACACACCACCCATGCTTCACATTTTAGCCATTTGCAGATCCCAGAAGCAGTGTGGAGACGGCTGACAGTAAGGGGATTGAGAGAGCTTTTCTGTGTGGGCTCCTGCTGCAGCCAGATTAGATGAGGGAATTAGACAGGGTGCGGTTCCCACCTCGAGTGCCTCTCCTGCAGTTCACAGACCTTCACACTGCCTTATTAACACGCACTTCCCTCTCTCCTTCCAAACATGCAAACTGCACCCTCTCCCAGGTCCCTCCTTAGCTTAAGGGTGCTGGCATGTTCTCTGCTGACTTTCTGGAACCCAGGGATTTCCAATTATTTCCACATCCTCCTCCTGTTTCTCTTCTGGCTGTGGTGCCTTTGGGCTGCCTGCTTGACTTCCCACTCCACAGGTCTGCAAGGCAAGGGCAGAAACGCCAAAATTAAGAGAGCAGAGTAATATTTGCACAAGGCAGAAGGGAAGAGGAACAAATATAAATTCCCTGGGACCAAATCTGCTTCTTCTCTCTATCTTGCTCCTTTCTGAAAAGGCAGCCTTTGTGTCTCCTCAAGTTCTTGTTAAGCTTCCCAGAGCATCCAGCTTTGTCTCTCTCAGTTCTTAGGAAGCAATGAGGAGTGTCTTCTTTGTTTTTAGGCACAAAAGGTTGCATCAACAAGGTGAGGTACAGGCTCACTGGTTTATTCAAGTATGTGGCACCACACTGCAGCAGATCTGAGAATCCTTGAACATACTATTGCAACATTTTAAATTCTTCCATTAGAAGACATCTTCCCGGAGCAAAAATTGACCCCAATCTGATAAGCAATTGTTGCAGAGCTTGCACCTGAGGCCTGTCCAGCACTCAGTCTAGCAATTCCCTCACAAAGATTCCAGCTTGGCCCATCACACAGCCCTAAAACACTCCCTTGGCTTTCCAGTGCTTGTTTAACTGCTCTTCTATTTTGCTGTGTGTCAGAGACACTCCTCACTCCATTCCTTCCCGACTGGAAAGCCGGTGGCTGTGAGCAGCCTCCTCCAAGCCCTTCCCTGGCCAAGGCTAAAAAGGGCCTCCACCCTCTTGCTTGATGTGGGTACTACTACAAAAAAACCCCTTCACCCTGTTCCCAGGCCAAGTATTGCAGGGAGGGAAGGGGAAGGAAGGAAAAGGAGATAGCAAATGGACTTATTGTTCACAAGAAGGTGGGGGAAACAGAGAAAAGCTGACCTGAGATGCAAGGCTCTGTTAGTTTCCTCCTTCTCCTGTAAGGATGATTTCTGCTGTTCCCATTCTTCCCCACTCCCCCACTCTAATCCAGCTCCTACCCCTAAAGGGAGGGGAAGAACTGTGCCTGTCTTTTGCAGAAGTCCTGGCTTGATGCTGTTCTCCGGGAAGTCAGTCAGTCAAAGCAGCTCTCCACACTGGCAGAGCTGGGCATGTGGTGAAGGCCTGGGGCCAAGTTATCCGTAGCACTGCAGGTCTTCACGTGCCCGTCTGTTAGATGGCCAGAGTACGACAGACACCAAGCATTTATCTGGTTAATTACTCCTTTCATTTTCTGCATTATTCCTATTTCAAAATCTGTACACATACACTTGCAGCCCCTAACAATAGCATGTTTGTGTGATTCCAGCTGACCAAACAGCAGAAGTTATTTATAACTACAGATGACCGGACTCTGCTGTATTTTCATTTATGTATTTTTCCTTAGATCATCCATTGGAAGGGGGTCATACTTTCATGTTTCTCACACGCAGAGGCCCTGTAGGTTAGCACACAGGAGATGAACCTTGGCAGCCTGCACTGCTGGACTGCCTGAAGAAGAATTCTCACTGCAGCTGCCTGAACCAAGAACACACAGGGGCTGAGGGGGAGGTAGTTGTTCCCAGTGCCACACCAAGCAGCAGGTGGCTGAAATGGCAGGACCAGTGATTCTCAGATATAAAGATTTTTTAAATGATTGCTCATTTGTGGGGTTTTCTTTTGTCAAGGTTCACTGGCGTTTCAGAGGAACAGTCAGTGCCTGAGGAATTCCAAAATAAGTGAGTGGAATATTGAGAAGTGGCATTAAGTAAAGAGGATAAGTGACCATAAGGTGAAACCTCTTATTCTTAGATGGGAAACAGAGCCACAGCATGTTCATCCACGCTAGCAGAGCATAATTTCCCATCCACATCAATGCACTGAATTAAATAACACTTTTAATATTTTTAGATGCTTCTCTCAGTACAAGCTTAAATGGGGAGAGGCTTGAATTTACTGTGGTAGTTAGGACATCAAAGGTTACCCCTTTGAGGCCCTTCTACCTATAATCTTTTCACATTATATGGAAGGCTTACAGTACATAAAGCACTTTCTGTAGTCCTGTAACCATACAACAATACTACCCAAGATAAATAAATCCAAACAAACATACTATAACAAAAAAAAAAAAAAACCCCACAAGCTGCAAAATCCCTTGTTTCCATCTAGTAAATAGGGCAGTTCTCCACAAGGCTTCTAGAAGAGGCAAGAGACACAAAGGGAACAGCTATGTCCAAGGTCTCCTTTTAGGGTTGCACACCAAGATTCAGAGCAGCCAGATGGAGACAGCAGCATATTTTACAGTATACTGATGTATGAAATAGGTCTCACAACTAATCCTAGCAGATACATACCCAGCCAGAGCATATCTATAAAATAAAGCTAGAATATCTTTTCCTTAAAAGAGAGAGTATTAAGGAACTTGGTGATTAGAAATACACAATAAAACTCACAGATGGCAGTAAACGAGACAGAAATTAGTCATCGAGGTTTCATTCCTTTATGTTAAAGCACCATAGGTCTTTTTAATTGGTCCAGCCCAAATAACAGAGAAAAACGTGTCCAAAGAAAAAGCAGGGGTCTTCTTTGGGATCCTTAAAAATATTAAACTGTACTGAGGAGGCTGTGTCCATGCAACTGAATAGTAGTGCTGTTCTGTAGTACAAAACTTTTCCTACTTACAGATGGTTATCTTTCCCATTTGGTTTTCTTCTTTATCTGTGGGAAATTTAGGCATTTGCTGAAGATTTCAGAAAAGGGAAGTCGCTTGGTATTGGGAATTCTGATATCACAGCCATGGAATGCCACACACTTATTAGCCAAGTGTTTCCATCCCTCTGTATACATGACTCCTTCCTCAAGCCAATAATTTTCATAACCTTTTGCCCTTTTTATGGCATCACAGCTATTTAGTAATATTTACTTTCTTTCCCATCTTGTAAAATGTATGACGCCGTTGCCTTGCTGGTTCGTGACTGATCCCTGCATAGATCAACTCAAACCCAAGGAGTAGTTCACAGAGTTTGTGTTCCCAAGTATGTTAGTCAATAACCCCTAATTTATCTAAGGAAAAAGACATCCAAATGATTAAGGAGGAGGTACCACGGCTTTTTTAAGCTTCTGTCTGGTGCCATTAGTCTCAGGCACCAGTCTCACAACTGAATTTACTGGAAGAGCTTTTATCATTTGGAAACCAATGCCTTCTGGGCTAATACTGAGAATATGTTCTGGCACTATATCCAATATAGGGTTGTAATTAGCAGCCAGTATAGCACTTCTGTTCAGCAAATAACCAGTTTATTACTAAGGACCTATTTGTAATATTACTGTCCACTAAAACAAGACATTATTGTAACTGCTATGTGGTCTAGGCCAGATAAAGTTCCACTGTCATGCTTATGTCCACTTGCAAGAATCATGAACTCTAGCTAAAGTGCCAATTTGTCACCAAGTTACAGACTTCCTTTAGAGAAGAGAAGGAAAGATCCAACTGCTGTACTTACATCAGAAAGAAGACTGGAGTTGTTTTTAGCCTAATTCCCAATGTAGAATGGATTGCGAATAATTTTTCTCAACATATGTATTAAAATGGATGAGTTTCCTGAAGGACATTCAATTAATCAACTTAGGTGGCCACACTTTCAGCAAGAGAAAACTCTGTTGCCTACTGACTGTTGAGGAATCATCTTGTAGAGAATAGTGAAAATTTAATACAGTTACATGTCTTCGCATCCTGGAAAGTCTGTATTGAAAGAAAAACTGATTTGAAATATGCACACCTAATTTTTACTGAGTCCAGAACATCTCTGTATTCATATGTGCTTTAAGATGTTTATTTTGCCAGGAAACTCCAGGAATATAGACCTTCTATATTGCAAATCAAAACAGAAGTGTCACAAACCTCCCAGGTTCCTCGTGGTGCCCTGTGGGTACCCCAGAAGCTTTGTGCTTTGCATCCTGTCTCCTCAGCATGAGGTCATCTGCAATCTCTGACTCTGAGAAAGGTCCTTTCCTCTTACTGCCTCTAGCAGACTTGTATAAGAATCTGAAATACAAAAGCACAGTGTGTGAACAGAGTAAACCAGAGTAGAACTATTATCTCTCCAGTGTATTGGATTTTCAAAAGTGTGAAAACTTTCTCAGAAATCTTGCAGACTAAAAAATTTATAGAATGAAGTGTAATACTGACCCTCAGTCCTTCTTTTACCCTTGAGCAGAAAAAGTTAGGAAACAGTCATCTATGGGGAGGAAGCTGTACAGACCAGGACCTGCACTTTCCTCCAGGATGCTCACACTGGATGACACACTGCCTATGGTATTGCTGCTAGAGATATTCCTGAGAAGCCTGAAAGAACACAGCAAGTGTCTGGTAAAATATGCAGGGATCTCTGCAAGATTCAGGCCAAGCACTGGACATTTTCTTCCTGCAACATTGCTGCCCTTTTTTTAGTACAATTGATAAAACTGTAGTCATTCTTCTCTGTATGGTCAAAGAATAGAATCATAAAATCACATAACCATTTAGATTTGAAATGACCTTTAAGATCATTAAGTCCAACCATTAACCCAGCACTGCCAAGTCCACCACTAAACCAACAAAGACTATTTAGGCTGCCCATCACATATGGGAAGCCTTGGGTAGGAAATCTGTCATACAGGTTTGTGTAGCACCTCTCTCCCAGCTCCAGATGTCGGAGGGGAAGCCATACAAGACACAGTTACAAACCTCAGAAGTATGCTTGGTCTTGTCTATCCCTCATCCGCCACCAGTACTAACACTGCAGATCTGTCCAGTGTGGAAATATGAGTTCAAAAGCCTTTCCACTCTTTCTGCTGACTTCAATACAGCTGCTAAGCTTATGCATGATATGTTTATGTTAAGGGTTTGGTGTAAACGGGGCTTGTTTTGCATAGCTGTCTGAAAATGTCCCATCCCCTCCTTTTCAAAAATGGGCAAAAGACCAAATATTTCTGAAAAGCTTTTAAAATCCTATAGTCTACAGAAGACGTTAAATCTTCTAAAGCAAAATTGAAAATTTGCAGAGAGAGCAGGCATTTTTTCTGGGAGAATGTTACATTGTTAAAAATGCTGAGTTTAAAAACTTTCAGATAATCCTAATCACCAAACTACACTAAAAACGTAGAAAAGGATAATTCTGCATGAATTCTGCGCCTTCCAAATGGTTTCCTGTAAAAATTCCTTTAAAGATTTGTCTAACACAGGCAGCATAGTGTAAGTTCTTTGTAAAAATCATGATTAGTAACAGCATTTCACATAGTGAAAACTTTGTAATGTACCTCCTATTTATTTTGGTCTCAGACTCATCAGGAGAAGAGAAAGAGCTTGCAATTTCTTGATGAAGTAATTTAGTGAATGGGGGTCAAAGAAAGCAATTTAATTACTGGCTTAAATAATTTATGTGACAGCCATGCAGTTCTTTTATCTCCTGTTAGGCAATGTGTTCATTTTTTTATGTCTAAAGCTTTAACACAGTGTGTCACAGTGCTAAACTCAGAATGTGTGGAAAGCCCAGGGTCTCTGTGACAGGGAATCAGACTGCAAATTAATGAATTCCTCTTTGCTGCTTAGAATGGGGACTGTTAGGCACAGCTTTTTCCAAGTTGTGTCACCCTGAACTACATAGGTATACTTAAGACATTTTCCAGTGGGCAATACAGTATCACAGCAACCTCGCACTGAGCAGTACTGAGGAAATCCAGAGACAAGGTGGGGAATGCTGTGAGCTCACATGCCTTTCTCTGGGCCAGTGAGAAGTCTGGTGAACAGGGCCACATGCACAGCTCAATGAGATCTCATAAAAAGAAGCTAGATCACCATAAGAAAATACCACAGGCTAATCCAAGGCCACAGGTGGCTGAAATCTCAGTTGGAATATCCCCATTAATGTCATTAGGAATATTCATCGCCAGCATCAGTGAATCTGACTCTCTTTAGTTCCAAAACTTGCAGACCCCTATGCAGAAACAATTAATAGCCATTTAGGTAATTCTGGCCCATGGTTATTCTTTCTCTGAAGTATAGATTGCATTCAGGAGGTCTTGTTGAAAAATCAAGGACAAGAAGCAATCCAGTATTATTACCTCTGTGTTTATCTTCTAGGAGGGAAAAAATGAAGCATGAGACATCAGTGAATCAAGCCCCGTTACCTCTCAGAAAAGATTACACGGGAATTCAAATGTCCTGGTATAATTCACAGATTCCTGAGTTCACAGGAACAGCAGCAAAAGAGGAAAATTGCTCCATATCCTGTAGAGAGGAAATGAAAGGTATCTGGAAGAGAAGAATGTGCTGTGTGGTGCGAAAATGCTGTTTTGATTCCTGATGCTAAACATCTGCCATATTTTTGTGTGGAATCACTTGACTTAGTGAGAGAATAGCATCTTCAGGATTGTGAGAAGTCTATTCCAGACTCGAGCTGTCTGAATTGGCAGCTGTGAGAACACCCACAGGAAGCATGGGACCCTGGAAGAAAAAGTGTAGGAGTACATCCTGTGGGGATAGATAAAAGTCAAAGCTGGGCTATGGGAACCTCTTCAGAACAAACATGCAAATACAATTTCGCAAGTCGAAGTCCCAACTGTTTGTTTAGGGATTTCTCGGTTATTTGTTGCTTTTATTTGGCTTTCACAGAACAGAAACAGAGAAAGGATCTCAGAAAAAAAAAAAAGATGAATGAAAGCAAACCTTAGATGTTTTCATTATTGTTTGGTGTGGGTTCATGTGCTTCGTGTGCAGTGCCACAGCTTGCTCCATTTGCCTTGTGATAGGAGATTGCCATAATATATTTATTTCTGCTCCACTGAGTTTGATAGTTTGCACACACAGCCAATAAGAGCAATGCTAAGGAAGAGCTGCTTGTAATTCCTCACTGTTGCCCTTTCATGGACAAATGCCTCCTCTCATCCATGTGAAATCTTACAGCTCATGAGGAAGTGTAACAACTGGAAAGAAGTTAATCAATTTCTTATTAAGTGGTCCCAGTCAACAAAATCAAACAGCAATCAGTGTCCTGGATAAAGACAGCTTCCCATGAATACTGACAGGTGACTGAGAGACCCCCTGCCATAAGAACACTCGCTCTCTTGTGCTCCTGTCATTGTGGTAATATGCTCGTCTTTCTTCTACCTTTATGTGCCCTCCTGAATAAAGCTAGATGGATTTGGTTTTGTCTTGCCTAGATGACATTTTCATTTAATATTTGTACAATATTTTTCTCAGTCTTTCAGGCAGCTTTCTGCTGTTTGTACAAATTATACCCTGCAAAATCGATGCCCACAGATTGATTGCACATTGTATCAATTAATATTTCCTTTTTTTTGCTGAACATTCCTAATTCCTATATCACTGAGAAAGTTGAAAAGGAGATTTAAATTGGCTTTCTGCATACTATCTATTATTCCTTGTGTGACACATGCTGTATATTCTCTTGTTCTATTTACTTTCCTGCATAAATAATCTTAACCTTTTCAATTTCTTCCTACAATAAACATGTTCTATGTAGTTCTCTGCTATTTTTGCTACCTGCCTGTTGTTTGATTCTACTTCTGCATCTGCCTTTTTTTTTTTTTTTTTTGGCATGGGGTTACTAAAACCAAATGAAATAATGAAAATGAGGACATGGCATATTAGGTGCAACATGTAATGCTCTCAGTTTGATTGCCTACTTACTTCTAATGTGCAGCTGAACAAGTTCTTTTTTCTGTCACACACCCAGAAGAGACATTGACTGACTTTTTCATGATAACTCCTTAAGCCTTCTTGCTTCCCAGGAAGTTACTACTACATTCAGAACTCATTCATATGAAAAAATAATTTAAAGTGAATTTTCATGTCCTTCTGTTGTTAGTTTCCTAAAAAAAAAAAAAAAAAAAAAAAAAAAAAAGAAGAAGAAAAGAAACAAACAACCACCAGCTCAGTAGAAGTTTAAAGAAGTAAACATTTTACAAGTTATCATGCAGTGTAGAGAATTGGTGACCATCTCTCAAAGTGCCTTTTGATTCCCCAAATGCTGATGGGAAATATTCTGGAGGCACAAATAGACTGCAGATGTTGGAGAATACATCTTAGAATTCTGCTGAACATATTACCCTACTGGGAGGCTGTTTTGAGTCTCCAGGGACATTCCTCTGAGAGCCCAGCTGATTGTCTCATATTGAAACAACATGTCCAAGATACATTCCAAGTAAAAGAAAATAGAACAGGGGTACTCTGACCAAATATAAATCATGGGGCTAAAGGGCAGTTTATCTTCCGTCCTTCTACCATTTCTTTTCTCCCCCAATGAATATTCCCCCCAGGGAAACAGACCACTGGGTAAAGGACTGCCAAACATGATGACTCAGACATTAGGCACTATCCCCAAGTGCTTCACAGATGGTGTCTGGATGGGAAACCCAGATCTTTCGGCACCATGAGCCTTGCTACTTTTTTTTTCTACTTTTTTTTTTGTTTTTAGTTCACTGTAGTATTACTTCTGATCTCATGTCAAGCCCTTATAGCACTGTTGCCCCCCACAATGAATCCTGATCCTGACCTTGTAACAAGCAATGTCATTGGCACATAAAAAAGATAGGAGAGAAATCCTAGCAGACCTTGGGGAGTGGGAAAAACAAAGCTAAAATAAACACATTACTTAAAAGATTATACTGTGTCCAATTGAAAAAAAAAAAATAGGAAAGAGTCTGCTGCAAAATACAGGCACATTTGAAGTACAGTGCATTAGCACAATTGCACAATTGTAGGTACTATGAAAGAAAATGTTCTCTGCACAGATTTTATTGGTCTGTTTCTTTTTGTAGAATCCTGTTTGTTTCAGTAAAATCCTGTTCCTTTCAGTTTGCTTTATGTTTCCCCAAAGCTAGGATATCTTGGGATGCACATCTGGACCTGGGGAAGCCTGAAAGCAATGGCATATTTCTGTGCTTCTCCAGTACTGCATGTTCACACTAGACACTGGAAAAGTCCTCTGTAGAAAAAGAAAAAAAAAAAAAAAAAACAAAAAAAAAAACCACAGCAGTTTTTCCTTCCATGAAGACAAGCTGAAGAAACAGAAATGGTCTGTAAAGCCTTATAGATTACGCACAATGAATCCAGCTATCACAATCCCATACAAAACATATCATGGGAAATGTGAAATACTCCTTCCTCTCTTGTCTCCCCATCTTGCACACACACATGCACAAACCCAGTTGGAAAGGATAAAAGAGGAATTGCACGATGAGAAGAACCAGGTCCAGCAAGTTTTGGGGTTTTTTTTCTTCCTGTTCTTTCTCTCTTTTTGTTTTTAAGGTTTACCACCAGTATCATCATAAGAAGCAAAAGAAGAATTGTTCACTCCAACTGGAAGGGATAAATATCTAGGTGTTTTTGTAGGCTTCATTCTGTTCCTAAGGTTATGTAGCAATTCACTGAAGTTCTCCAATTTACACAAGTTCAGCTGAGTAGTAATTGTTTAAATCAATGGAGTTATTTTAGCATGTATAAAAAAGAAATGGAACGCAGACATTTTGTTTCAAAATTCAAATTAAAAGGTCCCAGAACTGAAAGCGGAAATTCTTATGTCAGTTGATTTCCCTGTTTTTTAAAAAGAAGTGTCTGATTAAAGTTGATAGCACTCTGCAGAGCCAATGTCCCTGAGCCAGGGGTTTTACAAGCAGCAGGAATAGGGTCAAAGACAGTGATCACCACGGGGTTCCCTGCTTGAGAGTTACACCTGGAAAGATACACTTCTTAACAGCCAGTTGTTGAACTGCTGAGGAACCAACAGCATAAATCAGCATAAAACTAGCCAGGTTTCCAAAATGTGCCTAGCAGGCAGTTTTCAAGCCCTGCCTGGTTTTGGAAGCAACTTTGTCAAAATTGGACCCTCTCCACAAAGTGCTTTGATGTTGATGAATCGGTAAATTCCAACAAAAACTTGTTTAGTCAGAATTTTTCTGACCAGCTTTACTTCCTCCTTCTGCCAAGCCTATTTACTCATTCTCAAACTTTCTGTGTGGCTTCAGGCAAAGGTTTTCTGCCACAGCCATTCCAGCTGCAGAGTTCAGGCACAGCTCAACACAAGCTCTTGCCACCAGGGTTCTCCCCTTCCATGTCCCAGTGGGAGAGAAGCTCCATGCAGCAGCACAGCTCCCAGCCTCCCTTGCCATCCATAGCACAGCTCCATCCAGACCCACGTTGCTCAGGAGGCTTTGTTGTGGGATCTAAAGCACCATCACCCAATTTTACTTCATTATCACCCCAGGGAAAGTGAAGCACAGAGGAATAATCAGTGTCACAGCAGCATTAAAAGCATGGCCTGGTCAACATGATGCCTGGCTTCATACTGAGCCCAGTGGTCCATAGCATCTATTGGCATGTTTTGAGCCACACGGAGGCTCTTGAGAACTAGAGTCCACCATGGATGTTGAACCTGTGCATAAAATGGGGAGGGAGGCTGGGACACAATAGGCTAAGATTATATTAAAGCATTTCTATCCTGGGCTTGCAAAAACAATGCACTGCATTGAGACGAGGTGTTATTGTCTGCTTTTAAGTGTACCCTCCCTTTCAAGTTAAAAAAACTTTCTTAATAAAGTATCTGAGGTCATGCTATTGTCATGAGAGCTTGGCGAGTGCTCAGCAGCTGTCACCGTGGCAGCAGGAGTGTGCCTGGTGCCAGTCCCCTTTGTCACGACAGTCACAGCAATGTAAGGAGAAGGGCCTTGCAGGATGCAGGACAATACTGGGAAGGAAAAGGAGGGAATCCTCGACCTTGGGCCAGGGCCTGGTGGCAGACTATTGAACCCCATGCATCTCAGCAAAGCACAAGGAGTAAAAATTCTTGGAAGCTGCAAAGGTTGCAAGTGAAAACAAAAGATTCTATCATGTAGGAAATAGAACAAAACACAGAGAAATTTGTTTTGTTTTCAGAGATAAAATAAGCAAATAGCACTCTGCAAGGGTCAGGAGCACTGCACCCCGCATGCAGCACTCACGGAAGGGAGGAGGACAGAAAAGCTGGAGGGAATCTGGAAGCAGGTGGGCAAGTGGTCTCTGGAACTTTCCAAATCTTGTGCTGTGAGCAAGGGACTCCCTCATGAGAAAAAGAGTGATGATGTTGTCCACTAGAATCTAGAACATAAAATTGTCTATCCAAACAAAACTCTAATTATGTAGTACAACCAAATAATTGTCTTTTGAGTCCATAGCCAAAGCAAGAGATCGAAGCAAATAAATCACCACTACTGAGTTTTGCCAGTTGGGTGCTCGGAAAAGGCCAGAGCAGGATAACTAGCACCAACTTGCTCTGACTTCTGTTAAAGCAAGGCTAAAGCCTGTGCCCATAAGTGGCCACAGGCACAGACAGTGAGGATGGTGTTATTGGTCCTTGTAGGCTTGTTAACTTAATAAATGTTTCACAACTGACATGTTGGAGAATTTTGTCCCCTTTTTTATTTGTATATCAGTGACACCCTTGACTAGGAGCTGCTTAGCTCCTTTCCTGCTCACTTCTGTTCTGAAGAGCCACTCCAGAAACACCAGCTATTACTAAGCTAGCCCTCACCTAGCAATCATTGCAGCCTCCTTTGCACTGTGTACTCTGTGCAAAACTTTCACAACTTTGTGGGTGTTCCTTTAGGACAGGAAGTGAAGAAATAAATCATATCCCAGTGGAATCACTGGTGTAGCTCTGAACTGGCAGGATGCTACCCAAGCTGCAGTTTGGCTGGGATGTCTAGGCCAGCACCCCTGTATTTTGAAAAATACCTTGGCGTTTTGAAAGACCACAAGTGGTCAGAACCTCAGCTTTATTCCTTATCCAAAAGAAAAATACCTCTCGAAGCAGAAAAGCCCCACAGTGGGTGAGTAGGACTCACAGTGCCACCTGCTGAAGCACCCAGGCTGCTCAGAGCCACAATGTCCTTCCAAGAGGCCAAGGAAGTCCCAGCTGCACAGCCATTGCAGTCAGTCTGGTATTAGCACCAGCTCATCCTGCCCAATTTCCTATATCTCCTTTTGGAAACAAAAAAAAATGCACCCCAATGCATGAAGGGGACCGGGGGGTGGCACTGTGGGAAGGCAGCAAAGCTTTGGGTTTTGTGACGTGAGAAAGATGATCACCTTTGGATCACAGCAGTCTCTGTGCCAGCAGCCAGGCTGGTTATCACCCTGAGACAATACAAATTGTTATTTTCATTTCTCAGTAATTTCACAGCTTCCAGCCCCTGCTGCAGTCCTTTACTCCTGTGTTCCCTGCATTCTGGTCTGTGGATCTACCCAAAAGATGGCAAAGCTCCCTTACACTTGAAAAGGGGTGGTTAATTTAAATAGACTAAGGACATATCTTTTAACCAGCTCCTTTTGTGTTTTTCCCAACCTAGCTCTTGTCAGTACGGGACTGCAAGAAGCCAAGACCTGAAAAATAAAGGGCACCTGATAGAGTGCTCTCCCTCTCCTAACAGTGTTGTGTAGTCAATCACCAGCTCCCAGGGGCTCGCATCCAGAAGCAGCAGTAGGACCAGCCCGTGTATCTCCCAAGAGCAGGTGCATTATTCCCCTGAGCTATTTACTCATAACAGCCCTCATGTAGACTGTCCCTCTCTAGTGCGATAGCACTATCTGAAATGATACAAAACATCTGAAGAAGGGGAGAATGTCCTTGGTGCAGTCAAAAACAGACTGGAATGGACACCAGAACATGAATAAACAGGGCTGGTTTTGTCTAGACTCAGGTACTGTCAGCCTCTCAAGACAGCATGATAAAACCTCAAAAATGAAGCAGAAAGGTAAACATGCAGTATCTTCCCTTTGAGGGTAAGCAAATTGCACGGACAATCTACTGAATGAAATGGTGCAGGGAAAGGGGGGTCCAGTTGGTGGGTGACAGAGGCAATTTGTTGTCTGAAATTACTTAGGAAACATGAGTGTGGCATGTATTTTTCCAGGCAAGCTTACAGCAAAGAAGTTCACATGATACTCACAAATCAGCCACCCTTCCCCTTGCACCCTGCTGAACTTTGTTTATGCTTACCATCTTTCCCACTTTTTTTAAAACATTACTAATAACCACAAAAAGAAAA
This sequence comes from Pyrgilauda ruficollis, assembly GCF_017590135.1. Lineage (NCBI taxonomy): Eukaryota > Metazoa > Chordata > Aves > Passeriformes > Passeridae > Pyrgilauda > Pyrgilauda ruficollis. The sequence goes on from NW_024524378.1 coordinate 7,240,581, forward strand.
AAAAAGATCAGTTTCTTGGCTTCACATAAACTGTTCTACAACCTTTCTGTAGAGAAGAAACAGAAGGGGGAAGGGATGAGCAAATGTGGCATGGGCTCTGTGACTGTGGTTTTTGTTTCCATAAACCTTAGAGCACAAGAATCCATGAGATATTTACACAAATCTTTCCACAATTCCTGTGGCCTTTGGTAGCATTGCATTTGCATGACTTCACCACTGTGGCTGGTTTGTGCTTTCTCAGCAGCCTTGCCTACAACAGGGAGAAATCCTGGCTATTCCCAGTAGTTCTCTTGTCTCCCACCCTCAGACACAGACACACCAGTGCATGTTAAATCCAAGCCATGCTAATGCAGGAGTTCCTGTCCTGCTTGTTGTCCAGTTTCCCAGGGATAGTAGAGGAAGTTTCCCAAGTCATCTCACAAATGCAAAAAGAGAAGATTGTTATACTTTAAGAAAACATTGGTCATTTAGATCTTGAGGGAATATCAAGGGATATGAAAGGGAGGAGGGTGCTTCTGAAAGGTTACTGAAGTTGGGCCAACACATAAGGAAAAGTGCAAAACTAAGATTTTGAACTCACCCTATACTTGCCTGCCCTCCTGCCATCACAGGGTGGTGGGAAGCTGAGTGAATGGAGAGAGTGTCTCCAAGTGAATAGGCTACTGAATAAGAACTTGGCTACCTAATAAGAACTTGGCTACTGAATAAGAGCTTGGCTACTGAGGCTCCGTCCTCTGCTGCCCTCATTGGGGACTTCCAGCAATCGCTCTGGTCTGTCTCAATTTCTCAATCTAATAAAGGGATGTTGCTCAACCTTGGCAAAATGCTTTGAGTCAGTGCACAAAAAGTGTTGTGTTAGGACCAAGGAATTTTTTCACTGAATGGGAGTATCAGGTCACTCAATAGACAGGCTGTCAGCTGGAAACAAAGCCACGATGTCTTACAGGGCAAGGTGGTCTTGTCCCTTCTTACAATTGCAGCTGTGGCAGCCCTGGCTTCTCCAGTGTTGGGAGATATCTTTAAAAGGGAGGCTGCATCCTGGATGCTTGTTGTGTTTGATTTGAGGAGAGAGACGTGTGAAGGAGAAGGCACATGCCACAATGCATAAGTTTCAGCTGTGTTGCTGTGGACTGCACAGGCCAGGTAGAAATTGCTTAAAATTGCTTTCAAGGCTGTACCACACCTTTCTTCCTCACTCTGGCTGAGCCTGAGGGAGATATAGCCCAGAGGCAGAAGTAATAGCAGAATCATTTGCAGGAGTTTTACACTTGATATCAGAACCAGTGTTCAATGACATAAGGCAGAAGCATAACCACAGACAGCTTGTAAAAATTCAGCTTTGTCCCTCACAAGTGAATCCATAATTAAAACTGCAACCCTAGTCCGCTGTATTTATCCAGCAGGACTCACGCCCGCTACCACTTGAGTCAGCAAGTTTCTCTATTTGCAGTAATCCTTTACTTTGACTTTCCTTCATTATTAATAAAACAATTTTAAACTCTTTAATGTCAGCCAAATGATGTTTCAAATTATATTTTTCAGGGAAAAGAAAAAAAGGATAGTTGAGTGTTCAGGGGAGAAAACTTAGTTATGTTATAGTTCAGCCTGGGAGACTCTGGTGACTCTTAGAAAGTGTTGAAATTACAGGTTCATGACGTACACAGTGTTGAAACACCATGTTTCTGCAACACTTGGTCCAACACGAACTTGCAATTTCAACACTTCCTAGGTCTTTTGTAAAACCTTATAACTGACCAGAACAAATGTAAATTCCCAAAAAGTCTAAAGCAATGTGCTGCACAATAGGCAGACTGGAAAACCCATTTAATTTCCAGTGCTGCTACCCTTACACAGGATAATCATTCCCAAACTATGTTTAATTTGTAAAAAACCTGTCATCCAGGATTAGCTACTCTCACAGCAAAACAGTGGTCTCAAGGCACAGCTGGTCTGATCTGAAATGGTAATATCCATATTCCTCAAACTTGTTAACTTTTCCCTTGGTGTCACAAAAAAAAAAAAAAAAAAAAAAAAAAAAAAAAAAAAAAACCCATCAGGAAAGTACCTGCCTCAGCTTAAGCAAAGGATATTCACCAGCGACCTCCAAAATATGCTGTCCTGGAGCTTAGCAGAGACCATAATAACAAAATGTTAAGCACAGGGACAAAACCTTCTTGACCAAACGGAATCTGCAATTTCAAAACACAGCAAAATTTGATATTTAAAAATACACTATGGCATTATTTCAAAATACCATTTGTTAAACAAGCAGGAGGCAGGAGAGCAGGCAGAATCAGGGCTCACACAGTGCTTGTTTGGAAGATGAGAAGAGTACAGGATTTGTCCTCGACAGGTTACACTTAGCTCACTCAATTTAATTTTAAAAATTAAAAATGTCACTCGGGGGGACAGTGAGAAACAGCTTTATGCCCCAGCTCCTGTAAGCAGCTTGGACCAGGAGGCTCCTGCACCTGAAGGCATCAGAGATGCAGCCACCTGAAGCACGTGGCAGGATGCAGATGACCCAGCTCCTGCTCCTGTAAGCAGACAGGGGACCATCCATGTGTGTCCCCACTCAGGCATGGGAAAGAGGTCAAGTGAAGTAAACCCCCAGGCTGAAAGTCCACAAAAAAGTCAGGTCTCGTGTGGAGGCTAAGTGGGACTGGATGTGATATGTGCCTGCTGGAGGAGTCCCAATACCAGCACATACCCTTCTGAGCACTTACACAAAGCACCCTCCAATAATGAAGAGGAAAATGAGAGTTTAACAATACAGCTCTTTTTGTTTACCTGGCTGTGTTTTGAATATTTAATGCTAATTTTAGTACTTGGGCACTTGGAAAAGGGTAACACAGAATAAATATGTTGCATGTATTGGGCTGTAAATATAGAGTCCCTTACATACCAGTCTGGGTCACTCTCCATCAATCAAACCTGGAATGACAACAGAAACAGCAGTTTTGATGTTATATACAACTGAAGTTCTCATTTATTTTTAGAGAACATAATTTCTTAAGATAGCAGAGAGCTTATTTGGAAAATCATGATAAATTATTACAAAAGACTCTCTTCTCCACAACTTTGTACAGAAGCTGTTTTTTTTCTGGACCATTGCAGTGTGCTGCATACTAGGAAGAAGGTACTTATGACAGGATTTATTTGTAGCAGTGAGCCAAAATACATATTGCCTTAGACAAGAGTCAGTATTATCACAAAGAACCATACTGGCTGGGGTTTAATGAAATTGGACCTGGGTGTCAGATTTTAGCTTGGTAAAGTCAGCAGCTGGGATGAATTGGACCAGAAATGTGCTGCGTAACAGGATTTCACTGGAATTCTTGGGGGGGAAGAAAAAAAAAAGGAAGAAAAAAGTATGTGGAATATGTCATGCAAACAGTTGACACTGTAGCTGCAACACCAAACATTAAATAAATAAATTCCATACGTAACACAGGCACAGAAAAACTTTTCAGGAAAGCGCCTTAGAGCTGCATAGCCTCGCATCTATAAATCTCCATTAAATCAGTTTGAGTGGGGCGAGTGTTTGAGACAGAGCTGCCAGAAATAGCTCTTTTCCTGCAAGATGTAGAAAAGATTACAGCTGAGATTGAGACGGTGGGGTGGGGAGGGAAGGCAGGGGAGGGGTGGGGGAGAAAAGAGGCAAATGAGTTGAGCTGGAGGAGGCGGGGGAGCTGTGAAAGGCATCTCATAAAAGTCCCATTTGTTGGAAGGCTGCAGGAAGTGGAGGCAGCTTTGGCACACGTGTCCACGGTGCTAAATTAACTGTTAACACAAATAATCAAAGTGCAAGGCCCATCAAGCCGCTGGCGCCAGCGAAATGAGGGAGCGGCCAGGTCAGCGCTGCCTCTGGAGTGAGCCGGCTAGCAGGTGGAGACCAACCAGGGACCCGACAGGATGGAAGTGCTTACAGAACACACTGACCCACTGACAGAGTAAAACAGGGCTGCACTCCTGCTTTCCAGCTATTGTGTGCACAAGCGTCTTCTGTGTGTATTTTTATTTTGTATCTATTTATTATATCGTATGTATTTTTTAAAAAAAACACCTTTTTTTTCACAGCCCTGGAGTGCTTGGACACCCCAGGCTGAGCTGTAGTACAGTTCAGCCTTTATTTGGCAGCACTGATGGAGGAACAGCTGAACAGGACAAAGGAATAGCTCAGGCACAAAAGCACTGATTGCCCTCCAGCACTACACTTTGGAAGGAAAAACTCCTCTTTAGAAAGAGATGGGAAAAACAACGTGGGCAGGGGTATTTCTGCCGGGTTTGCTCTCTCACTGTCGGAGAGTCCATAACCCTACTCTGTGCTGTAAGCATGATGCAGATACTTAGAAGCTGCCATGGCATTGCAGCCACCCCAGCAGTGAAGAGACAAACCAACAACAGCTCATGCTGCTCTGTGCAGAGCAGAGTCAGACAATGTGGTGGTACTCACTCCCTCTGAGTAGGATTAGACCCGGAAGCAAGCAGGACTTCTCCAGCAATCAATTTGAACATACTGAGGTTCACTGAAGGTCTCAAAGGATCTCACTATTTTGTACTGTGAAAACACAAATTGTTCCAACTGTTGCCCAGCTCCAGTCTCAGGGAGATGCTCGCTGGCACGGATGTCTGGGGAGCAGCTTCCCCCACACTGCAACAGCAGGAGTTCTGTGCTGAATTCATTGGCTGCTTCGTTCAGCTCCCTGACATAAGACAGCTGTAAACCCACTTTAACTGCCCAGTAAAGCCAGGTTTACAATTACTTCGTATGACCAAAGCAATCACAGTGCAATGGTGAATCAGGCCCGGGAATTACTGGGATCTTTTGCCTCCTTGCCCAGGTACAATACACAGAGCAACACACTATAATGAATCACACATATATCATAAGTCATATACATGTGCTATGTCCATACATATTTACATCACACACTTTGGTCTGCTGTGGCTTTTGTTGGCTATCCATGCATTCTCCACAGATACAGTTGTGGGCACTGACATTTTACCAAAAAAAAAAAACTAAAAAAACCACTTGCAGTTATAAGGTGTTACAATAGAAAACATGGATCATTCCTTAGCATAAAATTTGCTTCAGAAAACAAAACCCAGAAATGAAACTCATGCTGAATCAAATTACTTTTATTTATAATTACTTACAATATAGAATGAATAATCTGGTACAGAAAGGTATCATTTCATGTAATCATAGAATGATTTGGCTTGGCAGGGACCTTAAAAATCATCTAGTTCAAATCCCTCTGTCACAGGCCAGGCAGGGACACCTTCCACTAGACCAGGTTGCTCAAAGCCTCATCCAACCTGACCTGTAATACTCCCAGGGATGAGTTATCCACAGCTTCTCTGGGCAACCAGTTCCAGAGTTGGAACTTCACCCTCACAGTGAATAATTTTTTCTTAATATCCAATCTAAACTGATCCTCTTTCAGTTTCAAGCCATTCTCCCTTATATCACTTGTAAAAAGTCGCTCTCCAGCTGATTTGCAAGGTTCCTTTAGGTACTGAAAGGCCACAATAAAATCTCCCAGGAGCCTTCTCTTCTTCAGGCTGATCAACCTCAATTCTTTCAGGCTTTCCTCATAGGAAAGGTGCTCCAGCCCTTTGATCATCTTCATGGCCCTCCTCTGGACTCACACCAGCAGATCCGTGTCATTTCTGTGAGGATACACATCTTCTGAGCGTCTAAACCTTAATTAGGCCTTTAATTCATACCTGAAAGTATAAAAATACCACATATCTTTAAAAAAATCTCATTACTTTTTTCTCAGCCAACAGAGAGCAAAATGCACAAGAAAAATATGGAGAATGTGGGTGTATAATAATCTTATCGTAGGGCATAGTCATTGCTTTTAGTGAAGAATTTGCTAATAACTAAAACTAAAAACAAAAATCATCATTAAGTGTGGCAGAAATATTCACACATCTCATAGAAACAATGTTTTAATGAGGTTTAAATCTAAAGAAATAATTTGTAATCTTCCCTATATTCCATAGGGTCACTTTGACATTTATCAGATGTGAACTCTGGTATATCCAAAGATGTATCACAGTACTAACTGTAATTTAGACCAGCACCTTTAATATTAGAGATCATCCTTCGTTTATATTGTAAACTTTAACTGATCCATGGCCAGCTGCATGATCTGTATGAAGAACATTCAGAACATTAGCAGCAGATGTTTGATGTGATCCAAGGACCAGGTATAAAGTTAATATGCTCATAAGTCAGATTTGTGTACACTATTACAGGGAAGGAAAATGTAAGATGTCTCAGGAAAAGAATTTGTTAGACACAGAGACAGAAAAATAGAGAAGGAAACAAAGCGAGAGGAAATAATACTGTCATAGGCCAAAATTACTTATTATTACTCTCTGCCCCCGTCTTGATAAGGGTTAAACCAACTTCAGTGAAACCTTCCATGTGTAAAAGTCAACTTGACACAGACAGAAGTTTTCTGTAAGGAGAATGGACTAAGTTACAGAAAGACTGAGAGCTGTGAGGTTGCATGGCCTCTGTTGTAAGAGGTTTATCAGATTTACCTCCATGGACGCGCTATAGACTCCTTTAAAGATCCCATTGTGTGTTACTAGTTGATGGGTGGGTGAGTGCATGCATGTGTCATGGCAGTGCTATCACATCCACCAAATTAATGGGAAAGTTACAATTGCTCTGAAAAATGGAAGCCAAGTACTTCCTGAGTAGTCAGGAAAAAGGTAATTGAAAAATTTAAAGCCTAGAGAATCTCTGTTAATTGAATAAGAAATTAAAAGAAAAACCTATTAAACAAAATGTGTATATTTTAAGAGCCCCTTTTCTGACCCTAAGCCAAATGAGAGGAAGAATGTCATTGTTAACAGTTTGATAAAAACTGCTGGAGATATGAAGAAACCAAGTCAGGAAAACAAAGTTCCAGACCTATAAAGATGAGATCGCTCCAAACACATCAAGACCGAGTAAGAGATAACTTGGCTTCTGTCCTACAACTCATAAATCCAGAGAAAATTTGGTTTTAGAGTTTTCAGGGTACACTATAGATAGTGCTAGCTGTATAATGTTAGGCATTGCTGCTTGAATGGTTATCCCTTTTCCAATACACCTTTTTGTGAAGACACCCCAGGCTTGTTCGCTGTGGTCAGATCTTGGGGTAGGGCTCTCCACAGCATTTGTCTCTCTTCTATATCTTCTGCTGCTTATGCCACCTGCTGAAGCATGACACTGCTTCACTTTTGCCTGGGTTTTCTTCCATTGAATACTCTGGCGTAAGTTAGACCAGTCCAACAAGAATTTGGGACATAACTGGGCCAAAATCCTGTGAGAAAAGATAGGCATGGAGGCAAGAAGATCTCCTGATAAGTGATGTGATGTACATTCCTTTGACCCTGCTGCTGATTTACACCACTGTGGTATAAGAATGACACTCCCTGCCCTCCTTTAATGTTTGTATTTCTAAATTGTTTGTCCTTTCAACTGTCAGGAAAGAATTCCTCCTCCCCACTGCTCAAAGCAAAGACAAGAAGAACTCACTTCTCTGTGAGAGGAGGGGAACAAAAATTCCTGCTTCTCTTTACAAGGACCTTAGACAAAATAACTCAGGAGATTGCTGTAGATCCAGACGGGGAAGAAAACAAATCACTCCTTAACACATAGGAAAGAATGTCTTCTAGTCTGAAAGAATAAAGGTTAGATAAAAGGGTAGAGTGAGCCTGGGCTCATTTGAAAACCTTAGCCTGGGATTCATAGGGTTTCTTAATAACTATTGTCAAAATTTCAAGAAACCTCCACCAACATCTACACAGGAAAATAATAGAAATTATCATTTGACCATTTCTTCTGTTCTTAACAAGACTCAAAATCACCAGAATAGGAAATATCAATGGAGCAAGACATCCAAAACTATAACAAACAAACAAGGAAGAAAGAAGCAGTAAGAAGAAACAAAGAAGACACAAAGAAGTAGGTAGGAAGGCACAAAGTATTCTATGCAGAAATATGTTCTTTCCACTCCTAACTGTTGATTTAAATAATTTCTGTGTACCTTTTACAAAATCATATCTAAATTCTCAAGAATGCAGAGCTGTAACTGGAGAGCACACAGTGTAATGCAGCCAGTTCATTTGGGAACAATCTGTGATTTGGCCCTTATCTTCTACACCAGTAATAAAAACCTAATCTGTGCAAGAAGAGTCTCAAGTTCCATATGACACCAGCATTGTGTAATGTCAATCCCCAATGAAAGCTCTTAGGTCACTGGCAACCGAGTTCCTGAAGCATAGAGGTGCATGGACTGCAGAATTAGCATAATTAGGGATGAAGGCCATTTACCAACACACTTGCCAGAGAACAAACAAAAAGTAGTAGCTTTCTGCTGGTCATTTCTCTGTTTAATGTCCTTTAGTCATTCTCCATACAGTATCACTGAAGATTCTTCCTCTACAGGGTACTACAAGACCTGTGGCCTCCTGTTACAAACGAGTGGATGCACCACTACACGCCCCAAAATTCATGTATGTTGAAATTGGAAGTTCTCACACTTACATTAAATCTTTTCACTCAACTCCTCCAAACAAATGTCAGTTCATACAACACACCATCCAAGGCGAGGAGATTTCTAGATCTAGTTCCAAGTAAATTTTTGCCAGTACACCTCTACCATTCCAGAAATGGAGAAGCAGAGCAGTCAGAACCTTTAGCTCATACAGAGAGAAGCAAAAGCCAAAGGGAGATGGCTGCTCAAAAGGCAGCTTCTGTCCCAGCACAGAGAGAGATGGATACACCCCATGGTACACTCACTGAAGTTCTTATTTTCCCAGGTCCTGCCAGACTGTGAACTGCATTTCCCAGTAAAGGCTTGAAAACTGTTTGCATTTGACTCACAGGAAAACACAGTAGATTGGATTTAATGAAGAAAGCTTTCCCCTTGTTCTGAAATGGGTTGACAAGAACAGGCTACAACTTTCAAAACATTACCATTTCCAGCTCAGCCTCATATCAGTACACACATGAATCATGAACTTGATTTAACTTTGACTTCTTGTATCTTCAGCAGAAGTCCAAATAAAAAATGATCACTGAGAATGGTCCCTAAGACTTTGTTTTCTAGAGTTGAGTAACATGGCTATTCCTCTGGGAATTTCAGAAAGGCTGACTGCAAACCACCATTTTTTAATTTCTTTCTTCAAAACTGGCAATTCTTTAACTACTGACAAGCAAATCCAAGAGCTGCCTGTTTCATAACCTAGGTGTCCACCTACACTAACCTAATGTGGTTTGCTGCCTTTGGTTTCCAGGCTACATGTGATCCTAGACTAACACAATAGGCAGTACTTAATATTGCCCAAGTGGCCTTAAATAATCCTTTCATTTTCAGTTGCCATTAATCCATGAAAGAAAAGAAGAGGCTGCCTGAACTAGCACTTTCTCAGTTTGTTCTATCATGAACTAGTTTTTCTCAATGGAATTGTACACAAGCAGTAAAGATAAGTATGCCAGGAGACGAGAAGGGGAAAAGAAACAGGCTTTTTTCTCCTGAGGGGTTTTACTCTTTCCTCATCATTTTCTGCATGATATAGCTCCTCTTTTCATTGCTCAGCAGGGAATCCCAGAGGCCAGAGGCAAATTTTCCCTTTAGTCTTGGAGCACTCATGATGGATTCTTGTTTTAAGAAGAGGTTATTAGTTGTTTGCTCTTGAGTATTATATCATCACCATTACAGCAAAGCTGGTCTCATTCTAAATTTCGTTTATTCTTTGGCACTCACAAGATATCTTGGGTTACACAGCTAACATCCCTTTATGTGCCAAAGTCAATGAAACCCTTTCCATTGGCTCCAATGGTGGCAGATGAAAAGTTGCAAAGGTGCTGAAAAAATGATCTCTTTAGGGCTTAATTCTGTTTCCACTGGTAAAATTCCCTCTGACTTTGACAAGAGTTACTTCAAGTCCACTGACTTAAATAGCTTTTTAGAAATCATGAAACTATTCGGCTATCGTGTAAACTTCTGCTTGATAAGGAATGCTCACATACCTTGAGGTCTGTTTATACTGTACCTTGTTAATAGAAGCTATCGCTTAAAAATGTCTTGGCTACTGTTTACATTTTCACTACCTATACCATAGTTCATATAAGTTCCTGTAGAAATAGCAAAAGAGGCAATATTTAGAAGAGATCTCCAGTTAGGAACAGTATCTAGTTCAATTTTTAAAATATCATTGTTTCCACGTTCCTAATAAATAATGGAACATTGTTAATCCTGATTAGAAAATTAACCAGTGAGGGCTTGTAGCTATATATCATCTTCTACAGCCATCTTTAGCCCCATTTTTATCTGCTTCACAGTTTGGGAAAGTATAACCTAGTCTCCTCTCAGCACTTAACTTCTCAAGGCTCATACAGCAAGCAGAATATTCCTTTGAAGCTTCTCCAGCTTTGTAGTAACTTTCCTGATGTGCAGGAAAAGATCCATAATTCAAAAAGACATTGTAGTAGCCGTATGCATGGATCAAACATCATTTTCCTTTTTTCAGTAAGTCTTTGCTTAATAAATTAAGACATTTAATTACACACACAAAAAAATCAATCTTCCATATACTTAAGGTCTGGATAGGAGGAGCTTTCCTCCTTGTTTTCTTCTTTTTGTTGTTGTTGTGCCTAAAGGATTGTTCTCCCCATCCCAAAATAGTTTGTGTTATCTTGTATTAACTTCAGCACGTTCAAGAAACTATAACCAGAAAACTCTCCATGTTCAAAGAAGAAAAAAGGCACCTTTTATCTTATCTATTCCACACATACTTTTAATTCTGAGTCTGACATCATTGCTGGCTAAACCTTCATAGCTGCCACAGCACTAGCAAGTTCACTATGGTAATGAGCTTCAGAAATTAAGTTACCAAATCTCTGCTTACAGATGTCAGTATCAAAGAGTTTGAAATTTCAAGGTGTTACCTGATATTTCTCAGAATACCAGGTTTAACATTTCCACTCTCCATTGCTTTGTCATCTCTATTAGCTCTTGAAATGGAGTATAAGAACTCCAACTCAAATCATCAGGTTTAATTTGTGAAGAGTTTCAGATCCAACCACAATTAAAGCCAACCTATCTGATTTCCAAATGTTTCAAAATTGCTCTGATAAAATTAACCCTCCCTTCAGTTCTGGTCCCACCACCACCCTCTGGGACTGAAGATTCTCACATTCCAATACTTTAATTCGTAGTTGTCTTCAAAAGAAGAGAAATGGAAACTATAACTTTACACAAATATTTTAACAGCTATTTTAAGGTCTTCTACACGTCTCTAGGCTGGCCACTTGCAGCATGGATGATCTAGCTATGCCAGTTACTTAGACAGATTGTTGAAATTTATTAACCACCTAATTTTTGCAGGGAATGTCAAGTACTGATGTCTGATACTTGGGAATAAGTGTTTCCACAGAGAAAGGGTTTGCAGTACCTTCGAATTTTCTCTTCAAGGTTAGCAGGATGAGGTCATTAAGGGAAATCTGTGCACCATTGTGCATAACAGAGCACTTCCCTCTGCTTTCTTTGCTTTTGAACAGTATTCCTGTTCTTACACAGGTAATGCACACTGCAGGAGCCATCAGCCAAATATGCCTTGTGTGTTTACATCCCAGAGGATGTTTGGACAAAATTTTAAAATGTGAGCATCTGCCGCTACACACAATTAAAAAAAAAAAAAAAAAAAAAAAAAGTAATCAGCTTTTAAACACCTACTGAAGTGCTGGGATCTTCAGCGGTGCCAGCAAGCAATCACAAGGTTACTTACATCTTACACTCCTCCTTGGGCTGTGAGACAATCCCATGCTCTTGTGCTGTCTTCTATAAGTGCTAAGGCAAAGCAGAAAAACTGGCACAAAGGCCTGCAAAAGCAGAACTAACAGCAGCCTCCAGGGCAATTGGGATGGCACCACAGAAGAACAGCAGGTGTTCAGCTTTTCTTCTCCCACCCCACTACAAAAGCTCAATTTCTGCCTTTATTAATTTTTATTTTTTCTGAGTTAGTCATGCTTCATCTTGACTTTGTGTTTGTTTTGAGAAAGAACAAGGCAACAGCCTAGTCAGGGCTTCAAATACTGATGTTATATGCCACAAGTGGGAAGGATCTGGTTAGCCTTTTGGAGAGGGAGCTGCCTGGGAGGAGGGGAGGCAAGAGGGAATACAGACAGGAGAGAGAAGCAGGATGGTTGCTTCTGGGCCCCTCGAGACTATTACACAAGCTCCTCTTCTCTCTAAGCACCATGACCTTCTCTGGGTATTAAAGAGGGTTGTTTTGTTTTCTTCGAGCTAGGATGATTCCTGCCACGTATTTGATATTAGAATTTCTCTCTAGTGGTTTGCAAGTATTTGATCCCCTAGGGCTTGTGATGCTGGATCCACTAATGATTCACACAATGGCATTAATGTCATTCATGGATAAAACCACATTTCCTTACCCTACAGGGTGAGAGCAAGATGGGAAAACTGTGGCTAACATTAGGAAGGCACTGGGTGGGAAAGAAAAATTGAAGTATTCAGGTCAAAAGACAGTGGGTGGCTAAGTAAAAATCCATGATTTCTGATCATTCTGGAGGTGGGGTGAACAATAGAGATTTCACCCTCGAACGCCTGAGGACCCAGCACTAAAAAAGAAAAAAATAGACAATAAATGACCCCCCAAGTGAGCAATTTAAAACCATTCCCTTTGAAAACAGTTCTTGAAAACAAGTTGGCAGAACAGTTAGATCTCCCCACAGCAATGCATCATGAGATCACGTACAAGGAAACAGCAGAAGTATCAAAGCATGCTTTACTCAAGCATGCCCTTAGTTGCTCTGCTCTCTTAAGCTAGGCAGCCCAGACTAGTGCCTAACAGCAGAGGCTGTATGAGGGGCTGGGTAAACACTGCCAGTTAAATGGTGGCCAAATCCTTCTTGCCTTTGAGTGGGAAATGGGGCTCTTAATTTTTAATTATTTAAAATAATCACAGCAGAATGAAAGTAAGAACTTATATTTAATTGCTAATGTGCATGCATAATTTGGAAGGAACATTTCACACACTCCCTTCCAGTGGAGCTTCTACTAATAAATGGTATGAGGAAGGTGAGAAATAACACAGGAATGTAGGAAACAACTTCCAGGAGGACAGAGGGACTGAGCCAGCTGATTGACGCTGGCATGCCAAATCACCTTTACCCAAAACACAAGAAAGTTTAAACAAAAGTAGAAGGCAAAAAAAAAAAAAAAAAAAAAAAAAAAAAAAAAAAAAAAAAAAAAAAAAAAAAAAAAAAAAAAAAAAGGGTCCCTGAGTAAGAAGTACATCAGAATTATCTGCCTGTGGAGTGATGATGAGAGCACCAGCAGAATCAGCTCAGAAAAACATGGCAGAGAAATTTCCAGCAGAAAGGCCCATTCCAAGGCTGGGACATAACTAGGTGACTCAGAAAGCCTTCCCAGCTCCAGGGTGGAAGAAAGAGGAAAGATTTCCAGTTCCTCAGAAGAGGAGAAACAACACTTGGATCAGATACCAGCCTAATAACCAAGGTGCACTTTTCATAATCTCAAAATGTCCAGACTAAGAAAATATACATTGTTCACTGGTTAACAAAACACAATAACTGTCAGAAAAGGGGTTTGCATCTTGATTTGTGAATATAATTTATACACAGGAGAGTCTCAGCTCTCGCTTCAGTTTTGTTGGTGCCAATCCTACCATTTAAGGATTTGATCTCGGAGACAGCTACTCCTCCAAGCCACGCCACTGACGTCATTTCCCAGTGAAGTCCCCTTACACCCACAAATCAGGTGCTGAAATCCCTTTGTGGGATAGTAAAAATGCTGGCACAACTAACTGCCAATGTAAAATTATTTCTGAAAACGAGAGGGACAGGTCAAAGCCCCTTTAAAAAAACAAGTCTTGGTGGCTATGCAGAAAAGGATTATATTATGCTTAGCTAGTGCGTGGGTGTGGAGAACAAGGGACAGAGACAGTGTTCCTCAACATGCCCTCCCCGCAGCCCCTTGCAGGGCAAAATATATAGGCAATGTTTCAACCTCAAATCCACAAACGGATCAGGATACACTGGAGGAGAGAGAGACAGATTCCTTGTTTTTTAATAAAAGGTAGGATTAGGAAAAGACGTAGGTGGGGAAGGTGTAAAACAAGCAGGCAGGCAGTCCTTACTCAGCTTCCTTCTTACATTCACTGCTCTGAAAAGTGGACAAGCTTTAGGAAGAAATAAGACACATGGCTGTGGGTAAAGGGGGGGAGGAATTAGAAACTGTAATTCAATCTAATATTTGAGGCTTGGCAAATGCACCTATGGGATTTCATGAAAACCCCCGAATCTTTTTCATTTCGGAGCAATTAACCAGATCCCAGCATCGCTGGCTCCAGTGAGCCGCTTAGCTCTCTGTTTTATTACCCATTTCCTTTCCCCCTCGCCAGCACTAGCTCCCATCCTCGCACTTGGGAAAAAAAAAAAAGGGGGGGGGAGGTAAAAACCCCACACACTGTTACAATGCCACAAAGGGGCCACCACAAACAAGTGCCAGCCAGTGCATTTCAGAGCAAACACAGAACACACATAAATGAGGCTCACATTTGGATTAAAACGCTGTTGTGTTCAGGCATTTATGTGTGGCATAATTAAAAACATCCAGCTGTAATTTAATAGTTCCCACCAAGCACAGACATAAAGTCTAGCAATTTTTTCCCTCTGCATATTTAACCCTTAGAGACAGAAGGAAGAGGAGGCAGGGGGCAGGGGGAGGGAGCAGGAAGCTGGGGAGAGACAGAGGTCTTTTGAACACATTTTTTTCCCCTTCCTTTGTGTTATTCTAGTTTGCTTTTTACCTCCTCTGATCTTTTGCTTCTACAAAGAGAAAGCAACTGTCTTCTGGATGTCGTGGAAACAGGAATCACATTCTGAGAGCATTTCTGTAGTTCAACAGCAGTACGGCTGGGTACAGGATCCTCAGTTTCCAGAGGATAACATCTGTAGCTGGATGCACTGATTCACGGTTTGTGAATATGCCAGATTTTTCAGGCTTAAAAATCAACTACTAAAAAGACAAATTTCACCACCATTACTCACCCTGAGTACAGTCTTTCTATTCAGAGAGGCCCTTCTAAATCAAAGGCAGCAGTGACAGGACTAAGTACAGTGTTAGGACAGGAAGGGTAAGCCAGCATTTGCAGCACTAGCTAAGCATCTGGGACACCAGGGCGGGTTCAGTCCCTGCTCTGCCACGTCGCTCATTTTCAGAAAGACGTCTCTAGGGGCATTTTTAAAAAATGTTCAGCTACCTGAGTAAGGGCCCACCTGTACCACTGGAAACCTGAATGTTTTGAAGTTTTTCACTTCTCCCCACATAAATTCCCTGAAGGCAGACTTGGGAAGATAATATTTTCCTCCATCCAAAAGTATGTTGCAAAGAGAATTGTATTCAAGACTGGGATGTGCTGAAATCCCACAGCAAGGAAGAAAGCTAATAAAGAGGAGATAATCTGCTTGGCCCTCTATTTCTAAATGCATTCAGGCAACTGTCCATTACACTGACTCAGCTGAACAGCAGGACTTTACTACAGCAAGGAACACAGAATTCCACCCTTATTCTGGAAGAATGAAAATTGAATTAAATGCTCTGCCTAAGTTCATAGTCAAGGCCAACTGTGTCCTAATTTTCCAACAGTGTATATAACAATTGGCCTATGACCTTAAATATATCAGTCTCCAGAGACAGAAGACTATCTTTGCACTTAAAAACCTACAGAATTTCTATTGCTAGCTGTTCAGGTCCACCCTTTAAACATCTACCTGCCCTACAGAAGACATGTGCAGAAATACAGAAAGAGGAAATGGAAAGAACTTCCAGAGAAGTGCTGTAAAGTAGAGAAAACTGGGAAAGAAACCTCTTCTGTCCATATTACTTTGAATTTTAAGTTCATTCATACCTCCATTCAGCTTTTTTATGTCACATCCAGGTCAGTATCTACTGGCATGAAAACCTGCAAGAAAGCATATGTTATTCTTGCCATCCTGAGGAATAAGACAAAGCATCCAACATATCCACACAGGATTATGGAAGCCAGCCATGCTGTGAACTTGTCCCAGCTCAATCAGAAACATAACCTTGACAGGCCTTATACATAGCTGCAAGTAAGTAATCAAGAAGCCTGGTGATGCTTACAGAATGTTCCTAATCAACGTATAGAGAAAAGATCTGTGAAAGACAGCTTTTTAAAATATGTCAAGTAATGAATGTGAAAAAAATATCATCAGTTCATGTCTTGTTTGTATTACATGCCTGTCAGTAAAAGATACTGCATCAGCTTTGCTCTGAACTCTTTGCTCACGTGTACGAGCAGGTGAGCAGCACCACTGTCAGTATCAGCACTGCCTACTGTGGGTGCAGCCAGCTAACCTCAGCCGTGGGATGAAGGAAGGGATTACCTAGGGCTGCTGCAACAGCTCTGCAGCTGTGAAATGCAGGATCTCAGGATCTTAGAGTAATTCAGGCTGGAAGGGGCCTCAGAAGGTACAATCTGCTGCTGTGAGGTAAGTTACTTGGGCATACCTGCTTTGTACATCAGAGCACCCAAAACACACACAGCTCTGACCGCCCTGGATACTACTTGGCTGTAGTACAGCACGGTGTGATGCCAAGAAAAGAAAAATTCTCACTCAGATCTGGTAGCAAGAAAGCTTCCAGTCCCAGCACATCCCTGATAAATCCAGGATTCTTCTTAGGAGGATCAGTTAATCTGGTTCGCTGTGGCAGTGATGGAAATGCATTGCTCCTGAATACGAGTTATTATTGCTTCTCTGTACCTGCAGTGCCCATATACCCTTACCTCTCAGCACTTCCCCTTCCCAACAATAAAGTATTCCAGACTGCTCTAAGAACTAAATTTAACCTTTTGACAGCCTCAAGCCCTCCGAAGAGACAACTCCTATAGGTGCCTAAGATAGATGGATGTGTGGGAGTGGGTTAGGTAAATAGGTTCCAAATGAAATCCCACAAACTGTGGCTCAGGACTACTGAAGCATTGTTTTTGATTGCCACTTTATTACCTCCTTTATTGCCTCTCAAATAGATTGCAGAGAGCATGGCATGCCAAGAGAGAAGAATGAGCCTCCCTGTCCTAGTAAAATCGTGGGTTTCTTCCAACTAGAAATCCTAACCCAGATCTCTTTTTACATAAATAAAAGTCAGAGCAGGTCTTGCACTGTAGCAATTTCTTACAATGTCATTTTAAAAGTGCTCTGCTGCAAACTTCCCTGCAAATGAAAACAATCCGTCTTCCCAAGGCATCCTGCAGACTGTGTGATTTTTCAGGCAAGGTGGGAGTGGGTGATGTTGAAATGAAGACGGAACAGGGTGACACAGTACACCAGGACTTCATGAGATCTGTTTTCTGCATACTGACCCTTACTAATGAGAAAAAAGCTCCACTGTGTCTTAAACATCATGAAATCACAGACAAAAACAACTAGCTGGTGATGGTTGCCAACAGCACTTCTGTTCTGTCTCTGTACCTCGACACTTAGCAGTGAGTGCTGGGCTTCAGTAACACTTGTGACAGGGACTAATGATGTGGAGCACCCAGGCAGCTCAGCAGCCAATCTGCCAACCTGCTGCTTTCGGTGTTCTGCTATAAAGGTAAGTCCCAAGCACACAATGTAGGACAATAATGTTTTATGTTGCAAGATATTGCTGTCATAAAGTTTTCTAGGTAAAAACTACTTGAAGGGCACTAAAAGTGGGGAGAGGCACAGGATGAACAGTTTTCATGCTTGCCTGAGTCAGAGCTGATACCAAGGTTCTAGTAAGTCCTAGTGAATAGATAAAAAATATTTGTCCTGGTTTTAATAATACAGACAAGCTGGTAAGATGCTACTTTTGCATCATAGCTTTCTGCTTTACCCTTCACCCACCTTCACCCTCCACCATCATTTTAATGCAATATATTGAATCTATATATAGTACCATAAAGGCGCCACGAATGTTACAAATAAAATAAAATTTTTAAAAACACACCAAATCCACCAATCATATATGTTCTATACATCTTATGTCACCTCCATATCACTATGATGAGAAACATTTCTATCATACAAGCTGAACCAGTGAGTCCTAATGACATCAGTGTCAGGTTTCACCATATAACTCAGCCAGTGCCCTAGAAATCTCCATCACCACCAAAACACAACCACTGGAAGGATGGATTCAAATCTTGTTGCACCATGGTTACTGTGGGACTTAATTACAGCCAAGGACTCTGCAACTACTCCTGGGAAAGAGCATAGTGGCGTCTTTAATATCAGCACAGAGCAGATGGGGACTGGGTGTTGGGCCCTGCAAGGTTGACTGAGCACGTGGGTAAGGCTGTGAGCCATGGCATGAAGCTTCCTGGCACAGTGGGGGCAGAAAGGATGACACTGAGTTGTGAGGAGCTGAATTCAGAGTATGGCCCCCTGGCACTGTGGGCCTGTAGGTACAACCATAATTCACACTCATCTGGAAGGCCCTTTCCCTTTGCCAAACTGGTAACAGTATAAATAGGACTCAAGATACAGGGCTTCAAAGAATGAACCATTGCTTTTCTTAAGGCCATGTTAAAAAAAAATATGTATAATCCCCCTACGTTTTTCTTCTACACTTTGCATGCTAGTCAGAATGCACTTTCCTGGGAAATGCATTATAATAACAGGCAATGTTTAGCATCACATTTGAAGTGAGCACATCCCAGTGATTAAAATCCAGGCAACGGAAATAAACACATCAGCAGGACATGCTGCACAGTACTGAATTGGGACTTCTTTGTTTTATGACTTTCTTGAGCGTTAAATACTGTGTGAGAAAAACATTGTTCAAACTTAACCATCTGTATTTGGTTTCTTTTGAGTGCATTACAATCATCAGTAAACATTTTAAGCCTAGAATCAGAAAACCTGCTTGTACTTGTGGGAGAATAATTGTGACAGTAAAAGGTATCTTTGTAGCAATAGAATTGTTTTATTTCTTTTTAAAGTGAATTTATTAGAAATTTGTTGTTTTTAAATGGGGCTAGTTCATGTTAAAGTGACATAGTCCATTAGGTTAAGCTGAGAGAGAAACAATTTCCCTGTAAACAGTTTTCTGCATATCAATATCCCACTTCAAAGAGGGAGGAAATTTTTAAATTATTGCCATTTTCAAAGCTAAAGACCTGGAGCAAAGGAAAAAAAACCCTGGAGTTCAAGGTCACCATTTTGCTTTGACAATTTCAAAACATATCTTTTAATGCAACTTCTTAAATATGTTATTAGGTTTAATTTTCAAAACAAAAAGTATTTTTAAATGAGAAAGCCATTCAGTTAGAAACTAAAACAAAACATTCTGATGGTTCCAAAATTTTATTTCCACAAGAGTTTTCAAGTTAAGACATTTGTGAAAGCCAACTCTTTCCCACAAACAGTCTCAGTTTCTGTGAATCAGCATGTTCTGTCTCTGAAGACTTTATTACCAGCATGACACAAAGGCTCCCACCTCACAAGACCTCTTCCCCAAGAGCCTGTTAGTCTCCACCCTCCTGGGAGCTGCACTGCAGCAAAGAGCACTGGGTTTGGCTTCTACCCCTTGCTGAGAGACAGCATCCTGCTGCCAGCTGTGGTTCTCATGTCTCTGCTGAAGTCCGCTCTCCCTCCAGCCAAACGCCAGAAGATAACAGGAAGAGGACAGGGTAAGAAGAACAATGCACCTGCAAGCATCTTCTCATACCTACCTCTTGGGTAAAGCTTCAGATCCTTGGAAGCTCACTTGGAAAAGATGAGCATGAAAGGAAGAAGCTGGCCAGCTCACCCACAGCTCCTTGAATTCTCACAGCCCCCTGAACAGCAGTACAACAGTAGCCATCAGGACACAGGGTGGTATCAGAATCATATTTTAATCATCCATGTTGAAAAGCACTGAAATGGTCTCACTCATTATTTGTTCTGCCTCACTGGAAAATGCAACTTTGGCTTCCAACTCATCCTCTGGGCCACACTGGCCAAGCTCATGGTCACAAAATATCTGTTACCCCAGATACATCTCCTCAAGGCTCCCCAGCCCCAGCCTCAGCACTGACCTCCTCATCAGTCTAGCTTACAGCACCCCAGGAATCCTCTCATTCTCCCAGTTCCGGCTTCTCCATACCAGAGTTAGCAGCTGCTGTCACTGCTATTGAGCTCTACTCATGGAAATCCTGACCCAGGCACAGGGACTGAAAAAAACTGCCTTGATCCAGGGTTAGACTTTCTGCTCCAGTTGTTAGAGGTACTCGGGTGCTGAACTAGCTGGTTGCACATGCCAGCATCATTCTGCAGTCTTAGCAGGTTAATCAGTTGAAGAAGAGGCATGCAAGAGATACAGGCAGTTCCATACCCCACAAACAGCATAAAATCAAAGCTTAGTTTCTAAACTGTATGCAGAAAGACTGCCCACACCATCCCATTCTTCCTTTCTCTAGCACTGTCAGCATCACGGCTTTCTGTGCCTCTTGGATGATTAAAGCCATGCAACCTTTGGCCTCATGCCTTATAACTCCACCCAAGGCATGCTGTAATTCCCTAGAAATGCACTGTTTGTCATGTTTTATTATTTAATTACACTCTGGCTTTATGTGATTTGAGACATGTCTGTTTCTTCACTAGTTATATGTGAATTTTAAGCCCTTGAAGGCAAGACTGCAAGCACAGATACACTGCAAACCTTGCTGATACCAGAACTGCTGTGCTCAGCACCTGTCCTCTTCCATTTGTCTTGCTCATGCTCCCACCAGGAGAAGCATGGCCCTCCCAGCTAGCACAGTGCCAGCAGCAAAGTCTACATTGTTTGCATCTCAGAGTGGACCACATCCTCATGTCACGTTGTACATCCCCAGACTCCCAATTATGAGTTAACCTTGACAACACCTTGGTAATTCCTTAAATAAACAGAGACAAGCAAAGGGAGAAAATGAGCACTTACTGGAAAAATTATCAAGTAGGGAGGTATTTTTCTTCATAGATTTTTATCCCAAGAAGTGACAAAAGCAGATGCCAAGAACTAATGAACAACACATCTAGGATGTTAATCAGAAAAAGAAGAGGGCAAAAAAAGAAGAAAGGTGAGTGATTTGGTCATTCCCAGGTCTAGGCATGAATTTTGTGTTTTCTAGAAGTATACAGTCCTCAGGATGAAGGAAAAGCAAAGCACCTTGGTGTAGCTTCATTTCTCAAGGTTTGGCCTAGCTTAGCACATGCAAAAATCTGTGGTAGTACTAGACAGGCTGACAAGCTATCCAGTACAATAATTATTTCCATATCATGAATGTCAAGGTCATCATTCACATGAATTGCCATGGAAGTTAGTTGAGCGAAAGTTTGGAGAATTCCCCCCAACATCTGAAAATACCATAATGGTATTTACAGTAAATTGCAAAATATAATTAAAGTTGGCTGGTATGCTCTAGAATCCCTCTCATTCTCACTAGTCTCACTGATCTTATTCCTCTCTTTTTTTCCTCTATTTTAAACACTTGCTAGAAATATGAGTCCTACCTAGCTAAGAAATCCTTTCAAATAGGAAACTGCATATTTAGAAATGCGTAAGGAAGAAGGAATAACAAGCACTGTCTGTAAATATCCCTTACCTCCTTTCATTTTGCTCTTTCAGAGAAAGAAAATTTGCCACTTGGAGCCAGAGAAGTCTTTTTGTTGCCTGTTTCTGGGTCCCAGTCGATCAGTATTTCCCAAAACACAGCACTGCTGTTTGAGAGTTGCATGTTAGGCATCTAGAGTTCAACAATAACAGAATTCTTTTTGTTTTGGCAGAGCTTGCCTCAGTTTGGAAACTTTCTGCCTGAGTTTGATGTCAGTCAAACTGAGCAGTCAATATGGCCATCCAAAAAAGTAATGCTAAGTAAACAGAGTTACTGCAACTTCTGCTAAAGCAACAGACATCATAGTGTGCTCCCAAATTTTTTGTAGTCCAGGGTTAACAAACAAGAGATACAAATTTCATTATTTCTATATGCATATAGTTAGTTAGTTAGTTAGTTAGTTTAATTGATGGATACTGCTAAATTTGTGTACCAGTCAGATCTGAAGCACAGGGAAGGACAATTGTCCCTATCATTTCTGCCAGAGCCAATGGAATTCATGCTGACGTTAATGAAGTGGTTATAATAATTTAATCCTTCTGGCTAACTCAAATCCTTCAAGTCTGAAACCACCAAATATCATCCAGGATACATTTCTGAATCTGTAGAAGGAGATGCTGAATCAATAATCAACACATTGTCTCTCCCATGTTAACTCAAAGGACTGCCCCAGGACAGGAAAATATTCATGTTCTTAACTATTTATTGCACAGGAAGGAGGGGGAGACATGAACCTTCTTCAAATCCCCAAAAGCATGGGAATGAGAAAAGAAAGCTAAGGTAACTGTTGATAAAATTCTGGGTAATATGCATGACATTTGCATGACTATATGTCTGTTCCCTCACAAGAAAATCTTACTGCCATTTTTCACCTTGCATCTTTCTTTATCTTTCATCCTTAATAAAAATTAACATTGGAATTCACTGTCTTTAAACTAATGATTTGTACATGAAGAGTCATTTGCCACAAATCAATTTTTAGAGTTTGCTTGTAACCTGTAACATAAATCATTTTTAAACATCACTCCCATACCATTATGCATCAAAAAATATAGGCATGTTTGCCTGTTTGGTGGATCACAGACAATTTTAGGTGCTGAGAGATACCGAAATGGCTCTGTAAGGATTATGGGCTGCTCACTAGACTATTTTCCCAAAAGCTTGATGTTTCTTGGTAGTTATGGTATGACACATCAATAACAATTCTTTTTAAGTAGGAGGCTGTGAATCCCACAGCTGCAAGGGCTTGGAGAAGCAACTTGCAATGTGACCTCAAAAAACTTCATTTTTGAGGGGGAAAAGTTTCATTTAGACATTTTGACACTTCTGTCATTCTTCGGGTCTGCTGTTTTTAAATTGTATTGGCTTACTGTGAAAACACTCAATACATAACTGTAAAGTAACCCTTAGTACACATCTATTTACTTGCCTTGTTACAAAGAACAAGAAATCTACCCTTCATTTAAGCAAAGTCAGGGATGTTTTCTGTTTACTTGTTGGTCCCCTTTCTATCCATTCCTCAAATTTACTTAGTTTTATGACTGGCTGTGAGCTAAGGTTTGCATAGACTTGCTTGCAACTATTTCAAAGTGACTTCCCTGAACAGCAACAGCTTATGTGGAGTCTAGCACTGCATAACATACAGACATAGCTGGCTTTCCACCCTGAGTGGATTATTTTGCATTTATTAACATAGAATTTAATCTGCTACTTTATAGTTGAGTCTTTAAGTGTTATGAGCTTTTTTCTGCTGACCTGTAAAGGACCTTCTTCTTGTCCTTCATCCTCTCATAAATTCAGCAATAGGCCCATGTATGCAGACTAAACTAGTAAGACTTTAGCAGAAAAACCCTTTACTCTGCAAAGTTACATTTTTACTTCTCACATCATTCTGAGAAGGGAACTTTCCCACTTACTGAACAACATCATAATTTCATAAGAGGAATGGTGATGACTTTGGATCATGTTTCTTGGAGCAGCTCACAGCATCCAACCAGTCTACATTAACTCCTTCCAAAAAAATGGTAGAACAGCGAGGCAGTGCTACAAAACCACAATGTAAATTTTTCATGATGCATAAGCCTGTGCCTTCTCACCTAATCTTTATTACTTAGCTTCTAAAAGTTTGCCTACCACAAAGCCAAAGACTTTACACTGGCAACACAACAGCCACTTTCCACCCTCAAACAGCTAGGATGCACATTCCAGTTAATAATCTGGCAATTTCATATTTGTGTAATTTAAACTACTCAGTAAGCAATGCTTTTCTTCAGAATAGTAACAAAATTATGCTATACTTAGCCTAAAACTATTTTGACTCTATTTGTGTATATTTTCTTTCCTCCCCTCCTGAAAAATGTTACAATAGCTGTGAGCTCCTCCATAGTGAATATCAGTAAGTACTATCACACTGTTATAATATTCTGTAGATTTAGAAGTAGAGTTTCAACTTCTAATGTGTTTGAGATAGAAAAGTGAATTTATTTACTTTTCTATCTTTCATAATTTTCTTCAAAATCTTTTTGGTGTGTCTTACTCTGTTTTGGCATATATCTTGTGAAAGTTAATTCAGCTTTGTATGCTCCTTATTCGTAATGACTTCCACATATTCAATTATGTCTTTTTGTTTCTTTTATTCTTTTTTGGTCTGTTTAAAAGCTAATTTTGCTAGGAAAAAAAAAAGCACATTACCTCTCAAAAAGACCCTAGGATGATGCTAGGTCCTTCTCAGCTGGAAAGGAAGCAAAATCCCATACTAACATCATTGGCATAATCTGGAAGAGCCCTTATTCCTGCTTCCTGAACTGACAGCAGGAGCAAAGAGAGGGTGAACTCTTTAGTTTCTTAACAGTAAGGCCTGAGGCCAGGACCTGGATAATTCAAAGAAAAGACAGGGAAGGAGCTTTCCTCTCCTACACTACAACCTAAGCAAAGTCAGTGCTTACTAGCACTTTCAACAGTGCTAACTAGCACATTTTAACAATTAGACATCATTATCATGTTTTTTTCCTGAAGAGAGCCTACTCTTTAGTTAAGAATTAAATATGGCAAAAAACCCATAGAGTTTAAGCACTTATTATTCTTGTCAAGTTGCAACCCATATTTGCCCTATTTGACAGAAAAGTCAGAAGGCATTAGTCACTTAAAAAGAAAAAACTTTCCTTTTCCCTTACTGCTTTCCTGTGGTACAACCTAGAAATTTGACAGAAATCCCCATCTCCATTTGGACCAGCCTCCTGATCACACAGACTGCAACTTCTGGTTGATTTACAGCTCATATTTTTTAGATATCTTGTTTTAAAGGCATCCTTATAGACAGTCTATACACCTTAGCAATTTTCCACTAACTACTTACCCTTGCACAACTTATTTTTCAATTTATTCCCAGGTTTAACCTGATTAGCTTTAAATGTCCAGTACTTAGATTTTGTAAAACCCTTTTACTGAAGAGTACTAAAGTATCACCTATTTTTCTTCAGATACATACTTAAAAAATAGAAATCAAGCCATTTTTTGTATTTCATTTTTTTCTGCACAGACTGAATTATGATGGTCTCCTGCTGCTGCATTGAGGAAAAGAAGTGAGAAGCTAAAAGAAACCAGAGCAGAATCAAAGTGGGAGTGAAGATGAACACTGATGATTTTAGTGCTGATGTTCTCTTGCTTCCCTGAAGCAACTACTGTCCCAGTGTCCCACCACACTGAGATGTGGAACACAACCAAACCCTCCAGCTGCTTCACGAAGTCCTTTAGGTATCAAAGCCAAAAACAACATCATGGGTGTGTCAACTTCATTAGCAATGATTAGAACAATCACACAATTGAAACATTTTGTATGGCTCAGCAAAGGACTCTTCAACGACTTAAATCCAAATCAAAAACATCTTGTTTTACTGTTAACTGTTTGGCTATTATTAATTGTTTATGTGATTACACCAGTGAATGCAGGATTTAAAAAATACAAAGAGGATAAGACCTGTTCTTTACAATGAAACATAATTTTAGCAAAACACCTGCAAAACAGAAATGCTTCTGCATTCAACAAAACTAGTAATGCATCTGGTGACGGAACAGAGCAGATTCTGGAAATAAAAGCAAACACAGGATCTCATTTCCCCCAACCCTACAGCGCATTATAGGCACATGTGCAAAGGACATCTCCACGTTACTTCATTTGAATAAAGAAGGCACCTTTCACCTGCTGACGCAACACAAAAGAGAAAAAAAGAATAGTGGACTTGTTTCACTCTGTCCCAAATTACCTTGCTGTGCCTCTTTCTTTGGCCTCTCAAAGGAGAGCATGGACTTTGCAGTCTCTCTTTACTGCTCTTCTCATCATGCACGTAGTTCAATGAAACTTCAGTAACAGAGCAAACTCGAAGAGTGGTTCTGGATATCCTGACTGGCAATAAACATTTTGATGTACAATTTCATGTTGTACCTGGACAAAGAAGCACAGTGATTTCAGCTTCAGTTCTCTAAAAGAAATCATTAACTCAATATGGCAAAACCCAAGAGGTGATTCCAGGAGACCACCTGTTGAAGGCCTGAAGGCTTTTCTCCAAAGTAAGGACTGAATGGGAACTGCAAGATTGACCCAAAGGGGGGAAAAAAACACAAACTAAGAACTGATGACTATAAAATCTGCAGATTTGGGAGGAAAAAAGTAAAATAAGGTGGGAGAAAGTGTTGAGCATATAAGCAAAATTACAGAAATGTACCACCATAAACAAAATAATGTTACACACATTCCCAGTAGCAAGTGTGTCTCCTTCTCTATCAGTCATGCTACAGCAACCAACAAAACAAAGCAGATAAAATGTCCAATAAGATCTGCACTGATTTATTTCTTTGATTTGTTGTTTTTTTATAAAATAGGCATCCACAAATAAACCCAAATCAAGTCTGTTATTGCTTTTCAGCAGCAGGAGGGCAGACTGTAGGATTGGGAATTTTCAGATGCTATTTCCCTGCAATGCCGGTGGTCTTAGGTTCCTGGCCTTTTTAAACTCTTTGCGCAAGCCAGACCAGCAAAACAGAGACTGGGAAGAATTAACACCATTACAATAGTAAGAGTCCAGAGCATTATTAGCTACACTTCAAGAAATGGATCATATTTCCAAGCTACAATGACATAGAAGAATATTTCTGCAATGTGCAGAATCAGTTTAAATAAAAATCACCAGTCACCATAAAGCATGCTGGTGTTTTCAAAAACTATAAACTCAGTTAAAAAAGAAAAACACATAAGAACATGAAATTTTGCTAAAAAGAAAAAAGGAAAACATAACCAGGGCTTCTGAAACTACTCTTTTAAGAACAACATCTAATTTACAAAACATAGAGATAATACATTTATCTGTTAATTATCTCCTCATGAAAGCTTAATTCTGCTTGACTTCTGCATATACAATTCCCAACAACAGTGGAGAGCTGTGGCAATATATTGAGAGGACATTAGTGTAAATAAAATGTTGATACAAATGTTTGTTTTTCTAATAATTTCTGCTGTCAAGAAACTACGTTTTAAAAAGTTCTTTAATTGACTACACTCTTTCTTGGATATATGGCAGATTTTAACAACTGCAAAAATATAAAACTAAGGAAATTAAATTCTTGAGCATAAACCATGTGCGCCAAGGTTGTAAGAGTGATATAAAAGATAACCAGTGTACACCAATGTTTTACAATTCCACCATAACTTCAGGGCTGTCATTTGCTTTCTAAGTACATACCTCTTTCTAACAATACATGCAATTTGTGCTGAAGCAGCACTGCTTATCTTGTTACGTGCACTCTGCAACTCTAAAACTGTCATTTTATCCTGATTAGAAGGCAACATAAGAAAAACTTATTTTCACTCTCTGCACTCCTAGACCTAAAATGATTTGCACTGAAATAAGGACATGCCTTATTACTTCTACATGCATGGATGTCTTTGAGAAAAGATGAACAAATATTGAAATTACATCACAAATTCTTGGAATCTTAAACTGTAGTTTCCTTCTCTACATTGAATGGGTTTATGTTTTAGGCAGATGGTATTCTGGGCTTTCTATTTCACTTCATGAAAACTGCATATACCACCAGATCTTCAGATCTTAGGGAAAGATTTGCCAATATATCAGTGATTTAATTTTTTTTAATTATCCACAAGTATTTTAATGACATTTCATACAGGTGACTACTGTTAGAAAATAATCATCTGACATTTCTCTCATTTAAGATGTAGTTCAAAATTAAAACACCAGTTCACTAACAATAACCATAATTTACCTCATGCTTATAAATTTCAAAGGCTATTTAGAGCATATGGCCCAAACATTTGACTTGGTTCTCCCACCTTGTTCAGAGAGTATCAGTAAGTGATTCACTTTTGGGGTTAGTTCACTCAGAAATGTAAGGCTCAGCAAGACTTCTCAGAATTTTTCTGCTATCCTTATCCTACATAAACATCTTAATCATGATATATGACTACTAAAAGCTAGACAATACTGAATTATTTTCTGCCCAACATGCAAAAAATAGATGATAGACTAATAGTTAAGGCACTCTTAAGTCCTCTCTAAATCAATGCCTGTTTTAAACACAGATTTCCACAGTCAAACTGGGGATCATTTTTTATGTCTGTGGAAAGCTTCTGTCTGTCCACTGTAGGGAGAGTCCAGACAAGTGAGATAAAATCAAAAATAGTGAACTCCCCTGTGGAAGCTGGGAGAATAAAAACTGTATTTTGCCGTATCAGCCAGAAAACATTGCTGAATCTGGATCTGTGTATGCTACTTTCTCCAAATAAGGTAGTTTCCTCAAAAGGGAGGTTAAGCAGCAAATACAGAAAGTTGATACAGGAATCAGAATACTGTGGTCTTCTCTTACACCATCGGTCCCAGGAAAAGGGCTTCACAACTGTCCTGTCAGGAATATGAATGAACTACATCTGTACAGTCACCAGAGGTGAGAGTAGCCACAAAAGTGTCAGCATAATAAGACAGATTCAGTGGAAAGCTTTAGTTCCATCATTTTACTCAAAACATTTGTGCTTTTTGGAAGTTTCTTGGTTTTTGCTTCTTTTAAACACAAAGAGAAACACATATCTCTTAGAACTGCCTATTTCTCTGATAATAAGAAACCACTGAATTCAGACAACATCTAATATGCAATTTTAGTGACCACCTGCGTCTAGGCAGGTGTTATCATAGAATCATAGAATATGTCAGAAGAGAAGCACAAGGATCATGGAAGTCCAACTCCTGACCTTGAACAGGACAAGCCCAAGAATCACACCATGTGCTTGAGAGCATTGTTCAAACACTTCTTGAACTCTCTCAGGCTTGATGCTGAGACCACTTCCCCTGGAGAGCCTGTTCCACTGCCCAAACACACTCTGGGTGAAGAACCTTTTCCTGATACCCAACCTACCTGCCCTTGACTCAGCTTCTGGCCACGTCCTCAAGTCCTGTCACTGGTCACACAGAGAGGAGAGATTGGCACCTCCCAACCTACCTGCCCCTGACTCAGCTTCTGGCCACGTCCTCAAGTCCTGTCACTGGTCACACAGAGAGGAGAGATTGGCACCTGCCGCTCTGCTTCCTCTCACAGGGAAGTTTCAGACTGCAGTGAGGTCTCCCCTCCTCTTTTTCAGGGTGAGCAAACCAAGTCACCTCAGCTGCTCCCGTATGGCTTGCTCTCCAGACCCTTCACTATCTTCACAGACCTCCTTCTGATGCCTCCAATAGCTTTAAATCTTTTTTTTTTTTTACATTGTGGCATCTAAAACTGCCCTCAGAACTCAAGGTGAGGCCGCCCCAGGGCAGAGCAGAGTGGGACAATCCCCTCCCTTACCCAGTAGGTGATGCTTTGCCTGATGCCAGGACAGGGTTGGCTCTCCTGGCTGCCAGGGCACTGCTGGCTCATGTTCAACTTTCCACCAACCAGGACCCCCAGGTCCCTTTCTGCTGCTCTCCAGCATCTCATTCTTCAGTCTGGGTGTGCATCCAGGGTTGCCTTCTCCCAAGTGCACAATCTGTCACTTGTCTTTGTTAAACTTCATACAGTTGCAGATAATCTACTAATTTAGATACTTATAAATAATGTTACTCTTATCTTGTTCTTATTTCTTGGTCAGATGACTAATAACAGACTCCAGTCCTACAATGGATGGGACTGCCTTTGAGTTTTTCCTTCAGTGTTAACAGCACAGAAAATTCACTAGAAATGACAATAAAAATTTCATTTAAATCACTTTCCGTACTTCTGAGACACCTCAAGGGGGAATAATAAAAATATGGAAATTCAGCATCAGACAAATGACGTGTTTTCTTGTTCACATGGAAAAGTTCACCAGCTCTTCAAAAAAAATTGCATCTGTCATAGGTCCTAAGCAGCAGCAGAACTACCACAAAACACACCAAAGTCCTGCCAAAGTCCTTGAAGAAGACATGAAAGCAAGAAGCTCCCTGTTCTGGTTTTCATAGTCAAAATTTCTCCTCCTCACTCTTCTGGATACCCAGAATTGTTCTTTTCTGCATTACAACTGGTGAGACAGAGCAGATCTCCCTGAGCTCTCCCTGCTCACTGCAGCTGGGGAGCAGCCCTGTGACTCTGTGGTGGGCTGGTGGAGAGCTCACCCAGGGACCAAGGTCTCCCGGGCTGCTGGCCCCTGCCAGTTCAGACGGGCTGCTAAGGCCAGCAGGGCAGACCACACAGGCTGCTGTAAGCATTGCCACAGAAAACGTCGCCACTCTTGCAACACACAAGATTCCCATGCCTGGGGAGTTGCTGGTGTAAATAGGCAGTTGCTTTTCATCCCTGGACCCTACCTCAGCACAACATTTATTATACATAAAGAAGTGCACGCTTAAATACACTGCTATGCTGCAAAGCAACATCTTAAAGATTTGCTCAAAGATTTACTTAGAAGTAGTTAAAGTTTCAAGCTGTTTGATTTTTTTTTCCTGGAAAGATTAAAACTCAGCTAACAGTGAAAACATCACAGGGAAAAAAGTCCATAAAACTACAACCAGAATCTTGCAGTAATTATTTCAATACTGATCAAAATGCTTCACTGGATACTGAGAACTGGGATGAATATGCAGTTCTATGCAGTTGGTCCCAGAAGCTTGTCCATCTAAATTAAGTTTTAATTTGTGAAAAATTTGGCCTTTCGGATAAATATCCTAAAAAGCTCTGAATACTTTGCAGTCTCAGAATTAATTAGCTCTTCATCTGCCCTACGTACTCCTTGAACAGCTTGGGTGAGCTGAAGGCATGCCTCTTATTTGTTTTTTATTCTGCGCAATTATAAAAGGAGACAAAAATCAAAGTACTGATGTTACTTAGCACTTTATCATTTTAGTTATCAGAGACTTGAAAGTATCTTATATTTGCTATGTGAACTCTTCTATTCTTATATATTTGTCTTATCATATACCACACATCATTTCATACCTACAACTGTGCATGGAATCCACAAATATCATAAACCATCGCTCTTTGTCTGCAAACTGCTGTGTGCCAACTACAGCATATAAGATAATGAAACACTTCACATATTATTGGCAAATTATATGAGCTGTTAAATATGGGACCTCACAGTCTTACAGCCAAACACCTGGCAAAGCTGAAATGTATTCCACAGGTTTGGTAAAAGCTTGGGGTTTTTGTCACTTATTCTGAGTCTACTCACAGGAATTTTGGTTGTATAAAAAGTCAAATATTTATGGTTCAGTGCCTGGGGAGGAGCATCTTTCCCATCAGCCTCCCCAAATAAAAAGCAGTCCAAAAAGCATCGCTTAACATTCTGCCAAAATAAGCCTTCCGTGGAGGCTGAAAAGGTTTGGCAAGAATGGCATCCCACAACCAGCATTTTCTCTCCTGTTTTTGCCCAGTCACTGAACTCAACTTGGATCAGCAGAATATGAAAAAGGTCTTTCTAAACTCCTTCTGTTCAAGGCAAGACAGGAAGCTCTGTCATATTTTAACCTGCTCATTGCTTCCTTTATTCCATCTGAGAAATTCAGACAGTCTGGATGAGTCACAGAAGTTAACCATGCCTTCTGGGGTATTCAGCCAAATAAATCCCAAATTTCATGACCTGAAGCCTAACCATCTGTATGAGGATCTCTTCAACGAGGCTGTTTCTCTAAATTCAGCATGAACATTCCTAAGATCCTTCATATACATGGATGATTTGCAGGATCAAGTGTTTTGAAATTCTCATTTAACTTCAGAAGGCCTGGTGAATGCTAAATGCATACTAACATTTGCAAAAAGCACTCTTTTTCCAAACCAAACACTTCCAAATCTATACTACATTTCATTGCACAGGTATTCTCAGTCACACCCTAGTGTCACCTTGAAAGCAACACACGTGTCCACGATGATAGAATAAAATTCTCAGAAATCTCAGCTCATTTGCCACTACAGTTGCTTGTACTGCCATCTTGAAAATCCTCTTTTCATAGTTTTATGGTTTTCAGACTTAACCTTGAACAGCATAATACATCCTGTCAAAAGTAATATCACAAAGTCTCTAAGAGATGGGACTCTACTGGTTAGGAGATGCATAGAAGAACTGAGTGGATCCATAGTGATCCAAGGAAGTCAATGCTCCTGTCGAATCTACTTGAGCTCCATAGGAGAATGAGATCCAGCACATTTTTGGGGATTATTTAGAGGCCTAGTAAGGGACTGAAAAAATATAGCCCAGAAGGATCTAGTCAAAAAACAGGTAAGTCAAGCAAGGATAAAGGCATTCAGAACCTCTTGAATCTAGAACATTTGTTAAGACATGGGATAACCCAAGTCATTCCCATCGGACAGCTGTTCAGTAGCCCACACAAAATGAACACAGTGGCTTCAGTCAGTTGGCAGATAGATGTTTACAGTGTAGCTGGAACTATGTGGCAAGCTCAGCAGAGTAGCCAAGCAGTTTTGCTAGGTTTAACACACCAGCAATAACGGAAGAAAGCATCCAAGTCCAACACTGCTCACCCTGACTTGCTGTTCATGGGGTCAGTCCAGGTCGCAGCCAAGAAGCTGTGCAGGAAGTGCTTGTGCTTCTGCTATCTGCTCTGATTGCAAATACAGCAGTCCAGACAATACAGCATTCCACACAGATGCTAAATTACCAATTGTAAGCAATTTTTAAGTAATACAAACCTCTCTCATAAAAAATCCCCAACAACTACATGTGACAATTGTTTACATTCTTTTAGCCTCAAAACAATTTTGTATTTCAAACTGGCTTTGAAATATGAATAATCCCAAAATCTCAATGGCCTTGGCCTCTTTGAGAGCCAGTCTGGAAGTGTGGTCTAACTGCTTTCGCCTTTTTCCCAAATGAATGCACACAGTTAGCGGCTGTTAAAGCACAGGGATGTGATCTTCAGACAGTTTTCTTCCCAAAAATAATGCAGTCAATGTACTAGCTCTTTTAAGGAAAATGCTCAATGAGGGAAAACCAAAACACACAAGGTTCAAAAGGGCAACACAGTCAACTGCTACTGAAATTCAACATCCAAGTTACTTGCTGTTTGGTTTTGGTTCCTCTTGAAGCAAAATCATTTGAGATCATCACCTTTAATGAACAGAGTGCTTAGGTTTCAGATATGGGCACCTGTCCCTCTGTCACTGTAAGATAACCCCAGTGCCAGTGATTCTGCTCTCCCTGAAGAAGCCTGCTGAATCCTGGCCAGTGCCAGGGTCCTGAGTGCTTGAATTTAGTGGCCTCTCACAGCCTCACTAGCAGCCACCCCCAACCTGCCTGTAGCCCAGAAGAACCATTTCACCAAGATGATGAGGGGTCTGGTGCATCTCTCTTATGAAAGCTGTTTGATCTGGTCTGTTCAGTCCAGAGAAGACTGAGAGGGGAACTCATTAATGCATATAAATATCTCAAAGGGAGATGCAAGAGGATGGTGCCAGACTTTTTGGTGGTGTGAAGTGACAGGATGAGGAACAATGGCCATAAACTGCAAGAGAGTGTTTGGGCATTGGAATAGCCTCCTCAGGGAAGTAGTCGCAGTACCAGCCTGACAGAGTTCAAGAAGCAATTGAACACTTTTAGGCACATGGTGTAACTCTTGTGGATGATGCTGTGCAGGGACAGGGATTGGACTCGACGGTCCTTGTGGGTCCCTTCCAACTCAGGATATTCTGTGATTCTGTGGACTTCTTTACATTTAGGGCAGCAGAGCACTGAACAGGCTGGCCAGGGAGGTCATGGAGTCTCCCTCTCTGGGCACATCCAAAACCCACCTGGACGCCTTCCTGTGTCACCTGCTCTAGGGGACGCTGCCTTGGCAGGGGGGTTTCGACTGGATGCCCTCCAGAGGCCCCTTCCAACCCTAACAATTCCGAGGTTCTGCGAGTGGAGCTGGACACGGTGCCTCCTGCGGAAAACGGCGGGGGGCGGCGCGGCGCGGAGCACCGCGCCCCGGGAAGGCGGCACGGCGGCGGCCGGGCCCGGCCCAGGCGGCGGGGAGGGCG